>NW_017300158.1:1424785-1425730 GCF_001594075.2 Trachymyrmex cornetzi
AACTTTCTGGAAACATTTAAATTCAATAAACATTGCAATACTGCATTCGCATAACATGAAACCTTGTCTGTATTTTGAAAACCACGTATAATCCAAGCAATATTTTTTAATGGAGCTTTTTGACTCGATTCTTGAACGGAGGAAATCATTTTCGATAATGTCCACGAAACATCTTTAACTCTACATTATCGCTGTTTTGACATAGTGATCATTTCTGATTCTGAATCATGTATTCGTTTCAATCGATTATATTCCATAATAGCTTTTTCACTAGCAAACACGGATGAAGGATCAATCAGGGGTTACAAACTCCTATTATTTTCGAGGTACCACGGTTTGCAGCGCCCTCACTGAGTGACAAGTCTCACGGACAGAACTAAACTTCGTAGCGTGAATGATCCGCCATATTAAAACTGTATGAAGTAACGAAGAGTACGATACGAGGTTATCAATGTGACTGGTTATCAATGTGTCTGGTTATCAATGTGACTGGTTATCAATGTGACTGGTTATCAATGTGACTATTTTATATGTTCAAACACATCACACATGCACACACCCATATATCGACACAATACATATATTGATATACATGTACTTGTATATAATTTTTCTAATAAAGTGTGGTTTAAGAATGAAAAATATGTTATAATTTTTTTTTAGTTAATAATCGCAAAAAAATGTGTAAATATTTAATATATAATGATTATAAAGCATGCATGTTCCGTATGTATAGACGTTAATCTATCTCACTCGCACAGTCGCTCTTTCACTCGCTTTCACACTAGAAAGGTTAGTTCTTATCCATGAGCCCTGTCACTCAGTGAGGGCGCTGCAAACCGTGGTACCTCGAGAACAATAGGAGTTTGTAACCCCTGGGATCAATACAACCTACCGTCCCCACCGATCGCACGGCGCGTGGACCGCTGGGAGTGGGAACTGCCA
>NW_017300158.1:1425911-1426925 GCF_001594075.2 Trachymyrmex cornetzi
GGTATAAGATTTGTCGATTCAATTCGGTCCGTTCTACCTGTTCGTGATCGATTAGCCGATAATTTCAAACACCCTGTATATATATATATATATACAGGGTGTCCCATAACTCTCCTGACAAATATCATGGACAGGTAGAGCGGATTAAACTGAGACGGAACGTCTTCTACCATTTTTCAATTTTCGCAATAGTTAACGAGATATTTATTTATAAAAATATCCAAATTCGCCCGGCCCACCGCCAAATCCAAGCGCGCGGCTCGATAGGACCGCCCAGCGCGGCGCGACGCGCGCGCTCGCCGTCGCTAGGCACGCGTTGTTTATAAGAAGCAGCAATGGTCGTCGCTGGACATGAGTCTCGAATAGCGTCGAATTTCCAGCTATAATTATTCTTTGAGCTATGATCATTCTCTGTTCATATCAAAACGAAATCTTCGTACGAAAAATTTATTTTTGCATGCACGTATGTTCGGAAACATATTAGAAATTAATATCTCGGTTACGAAAATTAGGAAAATTGAGAACTCTTTCCAAGAACACAGTTTAGTTCGCTCTAAAGTGAACTTTCGTCGCGCTAGTCTCCGCGTTTTAAATTGTGAATTATTTCCTGAATATTTGTTTCATAACAAAATTATTTACGAGATAGAAAAATTGTTTGCGTGCATTTTCTGTGTGCGTGAACGCGCGCACAGAAAAATAGCAATTTTACACAAAGTCAAAGCAGTTACTTAATATCTCTTTTTTTAGGAAGTAATCTTTAACAAAGAATATTTATTTTGATAATAATCCTAAAATGTACATATGGCAAGCGTGTTACTTTTTAATAGCATAAAAGAAATTTAGTCTAATGTGTTGAATTCTTAAAAATCGTAATTTTTTAAGAATTATGTCGTGACATAATTTTAACTTTCATTAAAAATCGTAATTTTTTAAGAATTCAACACATTAGACTAAATTTCTTTTATGCTATTAAAAAGTAACACGCTTGTCATATGTACATTTTAGGATTATTAT
>NW_017300158.1:1430478-1430786 GCF_001594075.2 Trachymyrmex cornetzi
CCCTTTCGCTCGGAGACCCCTCTCGCTCGACAAATTTTCGATGCAGATAACCTCTTACTCGGTCCATGTCTTAACACCCGTAATCGAAATTTACGATTGACCGAAAAAAGCCTTATACACTGACTACCATATATACGTTTATACGTACACGTTTATACATACGTTTAAACGCACATGTTCGTACATACGCGTTTTATACGTTATGGCCTATATATATGTTACGGTTTATATTTCGATGACGTTGACGGCGTTGACGTGTTTTCAACAGGGCATTCCCAATATCTCGTTTCTTCCTCCTTCTTCGGCGG
>NW_017300158.1:1431029-1431357 GCF_001594075.2 Trachymyrmex cornetzi
ACGTTAATACGTACACGTTAATACGTACACGTTAATACATACACGTTTATACGTACACGTTCATACGTACACGTTAATACGTACACGTTCATACGTACGTTTATACATGTACCTATTACAATGGAAGGGAAAAGAAATACATAATCAATACGTTAACGTATTTTTATTTAAAAAATTCTTTTGCAACCACCAGTTATATATTTTAAATACATTTTGTAACGCGCAGATTTTAACATGTTGTCCGCATCGAATAGTATTAGCAACATCCAGAGCAGTTAACGATTCCATGTCTTCGTACACCGCATCCAAGGTCTCGATGTGCATGCGT
>NW_017300158.1:1431920-1432137 GCF_001594075.2 Trachymyrmex cornetzi
AATCGCACATCTGTTTTTCTCGAAATCCAGATTCAAGTCATCGTACGGATAACATTCCGAGTTCAGGTAGAGTTTCGCGTTGGTTAACTTGCAGTCGTCGAAACGACTTACATCCTCGGATATAATGTTTTTTCGGCCTGTTTGCAAAGCGAAGATGACGTAGCGAGGCTTCTCGAGCTGAGTAGCCGTCTTGATGGCCCACGAATGCTTGGTTGTG
>NW_017300158.1:1432377-1434430 GCF_001594075.2 Trachymyrmex cornetzi
TGTAATCTTCGCAGAATCCCAGCAGCACGTAGAGCGGTACACAGAAATTAAAGTATCCAGCCTGAGTAGTCTGCGCGTCCCAGCCGGCATTCCGCAGAATCACGCTTCTGTCGGACGACACTATTACATAGTTTTTGAGCGTGCTAGTTATGCCAACGTTTCTGTTACGTCAATCTCCACACCGTTGAGTTCATATCGAATCTCGTCGAATATGAACGCGACGCAATTATTTCCCAAGGCCACGTTAGCGCCCTCGACCGCTCTGTTCTTCGTCAATTTTCCCTCGACGTATAGAAAGCTTTCGTACGGCAGTGTGTACAGATCCTGTTGCTGTATTGGTATTCTTATCTCATCGCTGTACCCGAACGTTGTGTTGGCGAACGGGTTGTACGTGTGAGTCTCAATCTTGACGATGCAATCGTCGAAGATCGGCTCATCTTTGATGTTTAGGATATCGGTCATCTCAAATGTTGCGCACCGCGAATCCCAAAGATTTCAAAAATGTAACGTTCGACGCGCTGAGCTTCTTCCTGATGGAGCGAGTGTTATCGAGCTGTGACGTCACAGGCCTTGTAAAGAATGCGTTATCTCTCTGCGTGCGCTCCGTTCCGTTCAATAAGCATCTCACGCTCGCGTTATCACTGCTGTCGTCGTACGTGCAGTCTAACGGTGATCTCTTCTCCTCGAAAATCGAGCAATCGTCCGTTCTGGTCGACGACGCGTACTGTCAGATCCGTAATGCTCCGTGCGATGATCGGCAGGTAAATGATCTGCGCTGGTCGTTCCGATATCTTATATCCTGGCGGCACGCTCGGTGAAAATTCGTGTATCGTGTGCACGCTTTTGCCGTTGCTGTACGCGCCCGCGGTCACGTTACACTCTACGCGGATAACGTTAACGTTCATTATGTTGATCGACGTGTCCGATTCGTGCCATCTTCGCGGTCGCAGTATACGTTTCGACGAGAATCCCAGCAGCGATCCAATGCTGTTGGACCTGTAAAAATTTATTCTGTATGCACATCTAATCTCGCATCTCATCGTGTTGTAGTTTGCGCGGAGCTAATCGGGTATTCTCCACCATCGTCATCGCTGTCGTTGTTATTGTTGTTATTGTTGTCACCACGCACTACGTCAACGGTTTCAAGCGCGTCACGGCGCGGACGTTTTCGTAAAATCGCGTGTTTCAAATATTCATTTATGTCTCGCACTTCGTACGAACCTTTGGGAATTGTAATTTCCGCGTCGTCTTTGGCGAAATAAAATTTGTTGTTCGATTCGTTCACGTTCGGTATCGTGTTATAAGTCTCAAAAATCGCCAGACCGAGCTCGTAATCGCCGTCACTCAAATCTATAGCGGGAAAGTAGTTCGCCGCGAGGACGGTGCTCTTCCCGCTCAGCGTAAGCGTCAGCGACATGACGGAAAAAGCGTTCGATCAGTACTGAGATTTCACAGCACCTCGTCGAGCTTTTTAAATTCGCGCGCATCGATCGTTTGTAGAAACCGCAGGCACATCTGTCCGCAGAAGCTCTAATCGTACGTCTGATACGACGTGCGATTGTACTCTATCGTCGTAGCACCGTTCCCGAAATATCGCACCAGTTCCTTGGGCGGTCGAAGATTACCGAAACTGTCAAAGTACACGACGCGATTGTTCCTCTTCGCGTACGCTACCCAGTGTGTACCGGGCCCTGTAGCATCGTCCAGATTCACGATACCGCTTTCGTTTCGGCGCGCGCCGCTCGTCGGTAACGCGTTACGCATGAAAACGCCTCTAAAGTACGGTACGAGCATACGTCTCGCGATTCGTTCAATTCTACGTTGGTAGTTGCGCCAGACGGCATTTTTATCGTCTGTTTGGCGTTTTTTTTTCTTCGCAGCTACGCCCTGTCGGCGTTTGTACGGAGCGAGATACAGCCCGTATCCCTGTTCCATCGCGCGATCGTGACGTTGCAGCTCTTCGAGCTGACGTCGCGCGGCTTTGCTGCCGTTCACCGCTTTCGCCACGCTGGCCGCTCCACCGATCAAGGACCCGAGCGCGCCCAGCATTGGC
>NW_017300158.1:1436309-1436778 GCF_001594075.2 Trachymyrmex cornetzi
GGAAGAGCGATTACGTGTACGGCGTTTACCTACACAGGGATGGATTGATGTTTGGCAATAAACGTTTCGACGTGGATGACGCGGACAATATAATTATCAACGGCGTACGATACGTCGGTACACCCGGTCTTTACGAATTGATTTTTAAGAGAATTCCCGACGATGCTCTCTACACGGAAGACGATATGAACAAGTACAAGAGCATGCTGCTGGCGACGAACGCGCACAAACACAAGCATGATTCGCAGGGTCGATTATTGAGCAACAGGGGATACAAGTACAAACATATAATCGCGCCGCTGATGTCGATGACACCCAAGAAACAGAGTAAGAAATCTGGAAAGGGATTACCTCGCGCAATGACGCTAAACGACAACGCGATCGATTACGTGCACTGGGATGAAACCCTAACGAGCTGGTGGATCGTCTACGATTGCTCGACGCTTCGCACCGAGCGGGCAACAACGCT
>NW_017300159.1:0-349 GCF_001594075.2 Trachymyrmex cornetzi
CGATATTTCATTTTAATTATAATTTATTTTAATTCAATTATTAATTTTAATTTCAATTAATTAGTTATAATTATTTTAACACGTCACATCGTATATGTGACAATGTTGCCATCGCTGATTATCACAGTCGTCATGTGTGGTTGATGATCACGTTCGAATGTGCAATGCTGTCATCGCTAGTTTAAGTCAAAAGCCCTCTTGTCGAAAAAATGAGACGTACATTTTTCCTGGTCGACGACAATAATAATGATAATAATGATAATAATAACGACGACGTATCTTCAGTGAAAAAGTAGCAGTTCGGCACTTTGCGTCGCGATATCTCCGCTCGTAGGGCACGTAGAAAAAT
>NW_017300159.1:1038-1538 GCF_001594075.2 Trachymyrmex cornetzi
AGGTTTCTTTCAATATTTAACAAATAAGTTAAGGAAAAATTGTCAATGTGAGCCAACACAAGATAATCCTTTGTGAAATAACTGTCATATATTATAAATCTAGAGTATAAATTACAGGCGTTTCGTCATCATTATTGTGTCCTCTTTAAATTCTAGATGTAGTAAGCGTCCCAGTCAAATAAAGTAAACTTGCTTACTACATCTAGAATATGGTTTATACATTTGAAGCAAACACAACAATGATGTCGAAACATCTGTAATTTATACTTATGATTTATATTTTGTGTCGGCTCACAATGGTAATTCTTCCTTAATTGATTTCTGTTATAATTTCTTATCAAGGTGAACATTGTTGTCTTAAATTTATAGGCAACGAAAAGGAAGGAGAAAGAAGCTAGTTAATTAGTTAGAGAATTTTGTATTAATCCGAAACAAATTGATCGCAATGACATTGGTGATGATTGTGCTGTGGTGCGTCGACGACCTTTTATGATTTATAC
>NW_017300159.1:1761-3010 GCF_001594075.2 Trachymyrmex cornetzi
GTTTATACATTTGAAGCAAACACAATAATGATGTCGAAACGTCTGTAATTTATACTTATGATTTATAATATATGACAGTTATTATTTCCCAAAAAATATTTTGTGTTGGCTCTAATTGGTAATTCTTCCTTAATTGATTTCTGTTATAATTTCTTATCATGGTGAACATTGTTGTCTTAAATTTACAGGCAACGAAAAGGAAGGAGAAAGAAGCTGGTTAATTAGAGAATTTTTTATTAATCCGAAACATATTGATCGCAATGACATTGGTGATGATTGTGCTGGGATGCATCGACCTTTTACGATTTATACGGTAATAATTAATTAATACTATTTAATTTGGTAATACCAAATTTTCTAACCAGATTAATTTTTACTTCATTTCAACTTAATTTAAAAAGATATTATTATGATTTACTTTAAAAGTGGAATCTTAAATAAATAAATAAATTTTATTTACTAATGTGTTTACTATATATGACTACATAATAATAATTATGTATAAGAGATTTATCTATTAATGGTAATAATTTATATTATATTTTCGTTTCAGTGTATATTTTATTATCATTGCACATGTGTAATATACAGGGTGATCCACTTAAATTGAAAAATTAAGAATATAGAAAAATGTTAAAGGAAGAAGTTGCATCGTTCAGTGGGACAATTACAATTATCAAGGTTACTGTCATTTTTTGAATTTAAAGTAAACGAATTATATCAGTAAAAACTTTGTACTGTTTACTACTATTTTAAGTTATATACAATTACGTTTTTAAAAAAAGGTAAAAAAGGTGCTAAGAATGTGTGCTCATCTCGAAAAAAGCTATTTATATGATATGATAAAACCTAAATGATAATTTATTTATTTCAAATATATCATTCGTGTAAAAGATTTGATATTAACAATAGGCGTCAAGATAAATTTTATCAAATTAAAAAGTAAAAACCAAGTGGTACTATCTTTATTAAGTTAAATTCTACCAAATTAAAAAATAAAACCTAAGTGGTATGGTTTTTATTGTCTACTACTATATGAAATAATAAATAATAATTACAATAAATACATATATTATTTATTGCATTTAGTGCACTGAATTCAATCTGCGTACTTTGTATGCTTTAGGCATAAATCCCATCCGCTAAAAATGCCGTATATCTCAAAAAATGGGATATACGAGACAACAAACTAAACAAAGAATACGAAAGCAAAGTACTTGTATTTTATTATAAAACATGCTTTACTATT
>NW_017300159.1:4206-8557 GCF_001594075.2 Trachymyrmex cornetzi
TAGTCATCAGTTTCTCGGCCGATTAAGTAATTGGCGTTGGTGAAGCTGGCCCAAATGGTGATTCTTTACGAGAAGCACCATTTGGGTCAGTTTCACTACCGCTTAGCGCTTTTTTTACCTTTTTTTTTAAAAAGGTAAGTAAATGTAACGTAAATGTAAAGGAAATGTAAGGTAAATGTAAGGGAAGTGTAACGTAAATGTAAGGGAAATGTAACGTAAATGTAAAGGAATTGTAACGTAAAGGTAAGATAAATGTAAGGGACACCTAACGTAAATGTAAAACAAGTTTAACGTAAATGTAAGGTAATTGTAACGTAAATGTAAGGTAAATATAACGTAAATGTCAGGTAAATGTAAAGGAAATGTAAGGTAAATGTAAAGGAAATGTAACGTAAATGTAAAGGAAATGTAAGGTAAATGTAAAGTAAGTTAAATGTTAGGTAAATGTAACGTAAATGTAAGGAAATGTAAGGTAAACGTAACGTAAATGTAAGGTAAATGTACGGTAAATGTAAGGTAAATATAGCGTAAATGTAAGGTAAATGTAAAGGAAATGTAACGTAAATATATGTTAAATGAAATGTAAATTTAAGGTAAATGTAAAGGAAATGTAACGTAAATGTAAGGTAAATGTAACGTAAATGTAAGGTAAATGTAAGGGAAATATAAGGTAAATGTAACGTGAATGTAAGGTAAATGTAAGGTAAATGTAAGGGAAATGAAAGGTAAATGTAAAGGAAATGTAAAGTAAATGTAAGGTAAATGTAAAGGAAATGTAAGGTAAATGTAAAGGGAATGTAAGGTAAATGTAAAGTAAGATAAATGTAAGGTTAATGTAACGTAAATGTAAGGTAAATGTAAGGTAAATGTAAGGGAAATGTAAAGGAAATGTTATGTAAATGTAAGGTAAATTTAACGTAAATGTAAGGTAAATGTAAGTTAAATGTAAGGTAAATGTAAGGTAAATGTAAGGGAAATGTAAGGTAAATGTAAGGGAAATGTAAAAAAAATATAACGTAAATGTAAGGTAAATATAAGGGAAATGTAACGTAAAAGTAACGTAAATGTAAAGGAAGTTTAAAGTAAATGTAAAGGAAATGTAACGTAAATGTAAAGGAAATGTAACATAACTGTAAAGGAAATGTAACGTAAATGTAAAGGAAATGTAACCTAAATGTAACGTAAATGTAACGTAAATGTAAGGTAAATGTAAGGGAAATGTAATATAAACGTATAGAAAATGTAACGTAAATGTAAGGTAAATGTAAAGCAAATGTAAGTGTTGTACCCTTGGGTGAAAGATACAGGTAAGGGATTCGCCGAGGACCAAGACGCACAAATGAAACATTCAATCACAAAATAAAACAAAATGACACTTTAATATCTTTAATAAATCCTTACAATATCTCAATTAACAGTTATGTGTTACACTTGAATTGTACTATGGCGATTTCGCGATTATAAGATTTTGGTTATAAGATAAGTTCGCGTTCGAGTTGACTTTATTAATCGGTCGACTTATATTTTATACGCGTGAGCTGTTGGCGTACGGGCGTTGTCTCGGATAACAGCTGATAATAGACTCTCTGCTTTTTTCCAGTATGTCACGGTTAATATACTTGCTCGAACTGCTGACTGGAATTGCACTTCGGTCAGCTGTTCGAGCGGATTTCGGTTGCTCTCAATTTTAATGTGGTTATTACTGACATTTGCAACCTGATTTCTTAATCTGACGGGCAATAGCTTCCGTCTTTCTACAACTTGCGAAGAACAGCTTGCGTTATTTGCATGCTGCTTCCGCAAGATTGTATTTTCGCAATTGAACTAAAGTAGGCAATGAGTATGCTGACTTTTCGGATGTCAGTGGTATTTATTTCCTTTGCGGAATGTCCTAGTTTCCCAATTAATTTCTACATTTCTGTTGCTAAGTTGCCTTACTCCTATTTTAATAAAATGGTTATAGCTGCGGCTATAACATCCCTCCCCCGTTAGTTAGAAAAACAGTACGGGTTTAATACAGTGGACTGTTTTTCTTTTTAGTCCAGTCGTCAGTGGCAAAAATACCACTAAACCTCTAAAAATGATCCGACCTGGCTGAAATTTGGTATGAATGTCCACTAGTAGTCTCCAAAAAAGATGCAAAGAAGTTTACCACTTGTACCCCCGGGCTTCGTCAGAAATTGCCCCCTAAAGGGGGTAAAAAACGGAAAACATCGATTTCCCAGAAATCTGTGCATGGAAAAAGTGCATGGAAAAAAAAAGTTTCAAACAAAAAATGTAGCTGACACGATTTTGAACAAAAAAGTCCCTTACCACTTTGCTTGTAAAGTGAACCGTTTTCTCAGAAATGAGCAATCTTTTATAGGGTGAAAAAGGAATAGAAGTGGGGCGATTTCTGTAAAAACTGGAGAATATAAAAAGGAGCTTATTTGTTACTAGATGATTTAACATCTGATCGCCCCTAAAAAGTTTATAGCCCCCCCCTATACCCCCCCTCCCTCGAACAGGGAGTCAGAACCTTTGCATTTTTAGGCATATTTCAAACTCGTCATATTTTTTCCAAAACATCAAAATCGAAAATTTATAGTATAGGTACTGCAGTTTATACTATAAGAATTAAGATTCCATACATATTTGTCATCAGATTTGATAAATTTTATTCATATATGGAAAATGGCAAAAAAACGGCCATAACCTCGAAACCTTCATTTCATTAACAGATTTGAACAATCTTACTTTTTTTGTGGTAAAATATTATTGTTCTATCAGAAAGCTGAACTCTTCCCCTTTAAAATGCGTTTTTATTTGTCCCTGTAGGTCACTGGGAACAAAAGTTATTGAATATTTACAGCGTACTTGATAAAAATTTTTTCAAATATTTCATTTCTTGCGCGCAACTGACACTCAAAATAACTCGTTACTTGAGTCGTTTTTTCTGAGAGAATGGTTCACTTTACAAAGAAAGTGGTAAGGAACTTTTTTGTTCAAAATCGTGTCAGCTACATTTTTTGTTTGAAACTTTTTTTTTCATGCACAGATTTCTAGGAAATCGATGTTTTCCGTTTTTTACCCCCTTTAGGGGGCAATTTCTGACGAAGCCTGGGGGTACGAGTGGTAAACTTTTTTGCATCTTTTTTGGGGACTACTAATGTACATTCACACAAAATTTCAGCCAGGTCGGATCATTTTTAGATGTCAGATCTCTGACGACTGGACTAATACAAATTGTTTTTGTTGATAGAAAGTTATTCGATTTTGTTCTAAGTCATTATTTATTTTTCTAATTCGGACGTTTAAGTCCCTTAACTCTGCGGGGTTTCGCAAAATTTGTTTTAATTTTATTCGATCGGTACTATTTTATATCGGCACTTGGTCGCGTAATAATTTTATGTTAACTTGAGGCAAATATGTCTTTATAACTTTTGTTTTTACGTTTGATTATGATTTTATTATTACGTCGTTCGTAATTAATTTACAATTATTTTGTAACGTAATTGTGCCTGTATTTGCTATAATTTCATTAACTTCCTGTGAGTCTTCGCACTTAATAGTGACGGTTTTCTTATCTGCTACGGAGTATATCCATACATTTCTTAATTTAGTCCACAACGTATGTGGCGAGGTGATAAATATATTTTCACAATTGTCGTAATGATTGTCTTTGTTTAAATACATTTGTACTTAGCAAATGGAATTTTTATTTATTCGCTTTACAATATAATTTCGCTCTCATAAGTAGTCTGAATTTATTTTTATGCATTCACGCTCGTTTTTCTCTGTCAACGTGATGTATAACTGCGTGATGTATAACTGTGATGTGTGACTGCGAAACTTTATGCAAAATACTTAACTGAATGTTTTGTATAAAATGCATATTTTGCAATTTTGTAAATTTACAGATGGCAATCTCAATCTTTTTACTTCACCTTTTAATAACTCTTTAACGAACAACGATTGACATTCCGCCGTTGCTTTAGCATCCCCTTAAGTATTTTGCATAAAGTTCCGCAGTCTAGTGATGTATGTATGTCTGTCCGTGTCTATGGCTATTTGCTCATTATTTACTTTTACTGCTACGAATATACCATCGTGGTCGTACACCGGTACAGACGTTACGTGTATCAATTCGTATGTTGGTGACGTTGTCAAAGGGAATCGCAAAATTGTATATATATTATTATGGTTATAATACGCATTTAACTTGGTAATTTTGTTTATTAATACCCATTCTGCAATGTTTAAGTTAAACGGGAAGTACAAGCCTTTTGGTAATCCCGTAATGGCTTCTTTCAAATTTACGATAATGTCCTCGATCGGCATTACTTTAGGATGTAAAATTCCTTCTTTAATG
>NW_017300159.1:11403-12122 GCF_001594075.2 Trachymyrmex cornetzi
GCGATCGGACGATCTTGACCTACCGCGCCTTGCGATAAGACAGCTCCAATGGCGTATATAAGTCTGATGCGTCCGTCGTTACTATAAATTCTTTACTGAAATCCGGATATTTTAACACTGGCGCAGTTATTAACTTGATTTTTAGATTATCAATCGCATTCTGCTGCTCAGTGGTCCAATTGAATTTTTCTAGTTAATTTGGTGAGCGGCTTTGCTATTCGCGAAAAATCTTCTATAAATTTTCTATAGTAACCGGCCAGTCCTATAAATGTTTGTATGTCTTTAACTTTCTGTATCGTTGGAAAATTTTTTACGGCCTCTAACTTGGAAGGGTCCCGTGAAATTCCGTTTTCCGTAATAATGTGCCCTGAATAAATTACTTCCTTTCGAAGGAATTCGCATTTGTCTGGCTGCAATTTTAAGTTACTTTCGCGTAATCGTTTTAAAACAGTGATCAGTCGATCATTATGTTCCTTTAAGCTAGTTCTGTAGATTACGATGTCATCTAAATAAACGAGACATTTAATTCCTTGTAATCCATTCAATACGGAGTTCATGAGACGTTGAAACATTGCTGGCGCATTTTTTAATCCGAATGGCATTCTGTTGAATTCGTAATGCCCATACGGTGCTGTTTTATTTTTATCTTGCTCTGCCATTTGAATTTGATGATATCCAGACGCAAGATCTAGCGTAGTGAAATATTTAGCATTACCCAA
>NW_017300160.1:0-821 GCF_001594075.2 Trachymyrmex cornetzi
GACATTTAATTAATCGTAATTGAAATAACTATTAATGTACATATTAATAAAATTTAATGTACTACAAACTTAAATTTCATTAATATGTAATGTAGATATTAATGAAATTTAATGTACATTTACATTTACGAATATTAATAATATTTTAATTAAGCCTAATACTATTAACGCTTAATGTTTAATACGTTTACGTTTCTTACATGTCATTAACGTAAATTACTTTTTAGTTACAGATCTCGTACTTTTCATTAACGTGTAAATTAATTTCTATAATACCTAATGTGTTCATTAATTTCAATACACACGTTCATCACATTTAAGACTACTGTAATTTAGTTTTTATTTACATCATTCATTACATTTAATTTCGTGCATAATAACCACATGCTTCCTTTACATGTTAATTAAAATTCATTGAGAAATTTCTAACAGTGTATGCACATTGGATGAGATACAGAAAGTAAATAACCAATCCATAATTACTGATTCAAGAGAATTACGGATTGAAAATAATTTAAAAAATTCAAAAACTTGATTCGACATCACTTCAATGAATAATTTTCAACATTTTTCATTAATTTCTCGTTTGCTGGGTATTCAATTCGTTTTCTCCTACTTAAGGTAATGCGATTTTTTTTAAACAAGAAAAAGAAAGTTAAATATAACTGGCAAAGTAATTAACAAACCCAGAGAGCACAAAGTCCTCTAAAAGATGACTAAATTGTTACAAAGACATCTTTTAGTGAAAAAACATGGTATACGAAAAGATGATTAAAAGACGACAGATGCCGCACTGCTAGTCATTTTAGAGTCTAATATAA
>NW_017300161.1:0-264 GCF_001594075.2 Trachymyrmex cornetzi
AGCATGTGTAATCCTCAAACGTTATGGATTTTGCCACAACGCTGCTCTTGACACCCTTTGCCTTTTTTGTATCCTTCTTTCCTTGTACACGTAAAGCCTATATTTTCGCTCTAAGCCCTACGAATTCGGTCATAATGGCGCCGTTGTTCTCATCTTTCAGAAGGCCTGGAACTTTTTTATTCGCGAGCGGAATACTGTACGCGTTGTCAACTGCGTAATCACTCGTGTCGAATCTATTTATATCGCGTTTCATCACATCATAGA
>NW_017300161.1:1142-1354 GCF_001594075.2 Trachymyrmex cornetzi
TGTCGATGTCTGTCAACAGTTCAAATTTTACACCAGTATGTTTTAACATGGCATCCCATGTGAAGCCAGGTAAGGTGTAATAGTACGCGGGGTCTAGTCCATAACTCGCGATGCAACTGTCGCGGAAATTTTCAAAGACGTCAACAACAATACATCTGTTTTTAGATACAGGTCGCTATATTCACCGAGCGTTTGGATGGAGAACCGCTGCC
>NW_017300161.1:1603-1821 GCF_001594075.2 Trachymyrmex cornetzi
AAAAGATATATATTTTTCTTTAGTTATTGGAAGAAGATCTACGCGTCCTTCATACGCGGTTGCAATTTCCTTGATAATAAAATGAGCGTCGTAGCCTGAGAAGTTATGAAAGACTACAAGTATGCAACGCGAATCCTTATAATTTAGATTGCAATTTGAGTGCGCGGGGCCTCTGTATCGTCCGGTGAGATGGCAGTGATCGCGTACCCGCGTATCGT
>NW_017300161.1:2034-2511 GCF_001594075.2 Trachymyrmex cornetzi
AAGACGTTGTGATGTTGGTATGTGTGCGTCGCGGATTGTGAACCGCTATCCGTTTTCTCCAACGCACACTCAAGATTGGCGTAGACTACGAACGGGACGCATTCTTTCCAGCAATGGTTGCGGAAGCTCAGCCATTTGTCGTCCTCGCTCGGCAGCCTTATCGCACAATAGTTAATTTTTTCACAATCCTCGCTATGGGTCTCCAGTTTTGCGCTCGTGCTAAAGTAGTGGAGGCATCTGGAATCAATTATTGTTATTATTATTATATTATTATTATATTATTTTATTATTATTATTATCACGTACCTATCGCAGAAATATTTCCTGTTCTTGTTTCTGGTAATCTGCGATTTCACAAGGAGGGATAGTTCTTTAATGAGCGCAAAGTATCCCGCGCTATCATCCTCCACGTACAAGAGGTTTACGTGCTTGCTCCTCTTTCGGTCGGTGAGTCGTATCGGCACAATCCCCTTCTCG
>NW_017300161.1:3340-4334 GCF_001594075.2 Trachymyrmex cornetzi
GAATCGTCCGCGCACCGAACCCTTCAAGCTTTCAAGCCGCGCGATACATGCGATCACTGATTGTCTATTACCAATCGATAATCGCGGGTGTTTGATACGGCTCTGCTCTTCCAAAGATTCTATAAATTCATCGTAACGTTGTTCCCACGCGACATACTCTTCTCTTATATTATAAGCAGGGTAGCTTGCTCAATCAAATCACGCTCCATGTTGTCACTTGTGCTGTTAGACTAACTAATAGCGCGGTGCACCTAAATCTTGTTATTTTTATATCATTTACTTGGTCACGTGACATTACATTGATGATCACCGCTCGAACATGTTGTGACGTGTCGTATCATAACCTTGAAAAAATTTCTTAATTAACGCTAACAAAGCAGCTATATTTTGATGAAATTGCATTTTTGCAGGTGTTGTGTCATATTACATTGATGATGATGTCCTGAATATGTCCTTGAAAAAATTTCTTACATTACGCTAACAAAGCAGTTGTATATTTGCAAATGTTGTATTTTACTGTAATTAGATTACACTGATGTCATCACCGGATGCATCTTTTATTGTAAGGGGTGCACATTTGCTCGTGTTACATTGATGATGTCATCCCCGAATACGTCCTTGAAAAAATTTCTTATATTACGCTGACAAAGCAGTTCTATATTTGCAAATGTTGCATTTTACTGTATTAGATTACACTGATGTCATCACCAGATGTGTCTTTTATTGTAAGGGGTGCACTTTTGCACGTGTTAAATGATGACGTCATCGCGAAACATGTTGCGACATGTTTTCGCAAACATTACATTTTTTGCTATTGTTGAGTGGGGAATGAAAAAATATAAATACTGATGGGGATCGCGCAAAGTCAGTCTGTGTAAAATGGCTAACCGTAAATGTCTATCGTTCGAGCAATTGCTTCGCAACCGGGAACTTGGATTCCGGAATGTGTTATCACGTAATACTACTTATTGTCCGGTTTGTTCGAAGAAAGAAA
>NW_017300161.1:6294-16244 GCF_001594075.2 Trachymyrmex cornetzi
CCCCCCTGCCGCTCACCCTATCTCTAGCCGCCTGTCGTTAGTAATAGCGGGTATATTGTAGATGCCAAAAGGAAACCGCGCCGGTCGGGACAAGGCCCTGAAACGGATGCAGCGCAAGTATTACTGGCGCGCGGACTTCGACTCGCGGGAATTCGCTGACCCGCGCATTGTCCAGCCGCCGGGTTTCTATCATCCTGTGCCTGGCACGATCTGCCGCCTCCACCGTCTCTACCCGCGAGACCACTGCCCAAGGTCGTAAAAATTGAAACTGTCACCGGACAGTTCTGCTCCACGTGTGAATTTATAGTGAAGAATGTAAATAAATAAACGTCTTTAACTCCGCGAATTAAATTTTCCACCTAATCATTTTGTGACAGTCAACTTCCCTCCTTTACTCCGGTAACCGTGATTACCGCCCTAGCCGCTCGGGGCGAGAATCACGCCGAGCCGTCGTCGGACGGGCCCACGCCGCGTCCGAGGGGTATCCGCACTCACGCGCCCCCGGACGTGACAATTATTATTATTATTTTTATTGCACTGAACGAAAGAATAAAAACGATGTACGGACATGTATGGACATATATAATATATAATTATTATTTATGAATGTTTATACACGTTTATGCATGTTTATATACAGGGTGGACCAAATGAGTCTATAATGGGAAATATCTCGAAATAGAGACATAATGCAAAAAAATACTTCAGACAAAAGTTGCAGGGGGCAAAGGGGGACACGCAATGGTACCATTGACTTTGACCTTGAATCCGATTTTCAAGATTATTTCGGAGTTAAAATGGTTTCTTTAAATGAAAACCCCTATTTTTTATCCCGGATTTGAAAAGAACGGGAAATTTTACGTACAAAATAGTATTTTTGTGAAGGTCATTTCAAAGTCAAATGAAGGCACTTTGAAAAGTTCAAGTCACTTTGACCTTCAATTGACCTTGATAATGGTAGTACTTTGTAGGTCGTTCATGCTCGATAGGCCATTGGACCTTTCAAAGTGACTTGAACCTTTCGTAAAAGCTTGGAATGTCAGTCGACACACTTTCAGCTGTTTTCGAATATTTGATCTTCATTTGATCTTGAAATGACCTTCACAAAAATACCATTTTGTACGTAAAATTTCCCGTTATTTTCAAATCCGGGATAAAAAATAGGGGTTCCCATTTAAAGAAACCATTTTAACTCCGAAATAACCTTGAAAATCGGATTCAAGGTCAAAGTCAATGATACCATTGCGTGTCCTCCTTTGCCCCCTGCAACTTTTGTCTGAAGTATTTTTTTGTATTATGCCTCTATTTCGAGATATTTCCCATTATAGACTCATTTGGTCCACCCTGTATATTATTGCGCCCGATATACAAGATCGCGCCCGAATAGCAACGCGCACTCCCGAGCCGTAGAAATGAACAGACTCAAGGGGTTTAGGAATAAGAAACAGAAAGTCGTTTATTGAACCACGATAACTCCACGAAATCGTCCGTACAGAAATATCGTATCGTAAAACGTATAATCGGTGGAGAAGCACGTCCGAGCGTTCTGATTGCTCTCCCAAAAATCCCACAGCCGTCTTCTATCAACAACCGCACGGCGTCTTGACAACGTGACACCACGGGTGTCTGTACAACACGGCATGTGCGACGGGGTACGGGCATAACACTGCCCTCCCTCTTACAGATTGTCGTCTCGACAATCGGAATCTTTCTTTTTCTTTGAGGCTTAAAAATCGACTTCTATCCAAAGGATCTAAGAGTTCCTTGACCATTTTCTCGCTCCCTAGCCGTGCTGCTGCAATGACTTTTCTTAGAGCCTTGATCTCTTTGGAACTCATCACTTCAAGCCTGAGGCTGCTTTCTTCCTTCCGAGCAGGACCCCTCTTCAGTTCCTCCAGCTAAATCTCTGGAAGAACTCGCTTTGGGCATCCTCTCGTCTTCTTTAGGAAGTTTGCTCCTCTTGCCTCTTCTCTTGAGTCTTGCGCACTTCTTTTTTCTTACTTCGGACAAGGGTAGGGAGTTTGGCATTTCTGCAGTACCTTTGTCCTAAAAAGAACTTTCCCAACGCCCTGCCTCGGCATTCGCCCAACGTCCTGCGGAAAAACTGCAGATCAAAAAACCGTAGGCGAGGCAGTCTTCTAAAAAAATTGTGCTGAGACTTCTAAAATTTTGTTCGAAGGCGTCCAGTTGTGCACCTTCCTTTTCTTCTAATGATCATATCGGATCATTATCCTCCAAAATTCCGGATTACTCTGCTCTACCTCCATTTAAATCCATTTAAATTCTGTAACCCATAAAGATATAACGCGCAGTTTCCACCGTAAAGCACTCTTACTGACTAAGTGATATTGGGCTCCGATTTATTTATTTATTCCTACTAGTCTTTCAAAATAAGGCGCTAACCTGTCTGTATGAACAACTTTATTTTTACTTTTGTTCGACTTGCGAATGCAGTACACTACGTCACTAAGTTTCTTTATAACATAATACGGGCCTTCCCAATTACTCTGAAATTTAGGAGTCTTCTCTATCATTTTTCGAGGATTATACAACCAAACCTTTTGTCCTTCCTCAAAATAAATTTGCCTAGCCTTTTGGTCGTACCAGGTTTTAGTTCGAGAAGATCTAATATCAACTCGTTTCCTAACGTCCTCATGGATTTCCTGCAATTTCTGTTTAATTTCATTTAAATAATCCCCAGGTGAAAAAACTTCCCCTTCTAATTTAGAAGGATTTCCTCTTAATAAGTCCACTGGCAATCTAAGGTCCCGAGCAAAATATAGCTCAGCTGGTGTAACTCCTGTCGTTTCATGCTTCGAAGATCTATAAGCTAACAAATATATCGCGATCCAACGATCCCAATCTTTTTGATTTTCGGCCACAAATTTTGCTATATAATTTGAAATTGTTTGATGCTGGCGTTCCACCTGTCCATCTGATTGTGGATGCAAAGCTGTTGTCCTAGTTTTCCTTATCCCTAACAAATTCACCAATTCGTGAAACATTTTCGACTCAAAGTTTCTACCCTGATCTGTATGAACTTCTAAAGGAACCCCATGCCTAGAGATAACCTGATTCAAAAAAATCTCTGAAATAGTTTTGGTCCTTATGCTTCTTAATGAAAAGCCTCCACCCATTTAGTGAAACAATCTGTTATTACAAGTAAATATCTATTTCCTAACGATGTTACTGGAAGAGGACCGAGGATGTCCATTTGTATTCTCTCAAAAGGAGTTCCGACATTGTAAACCTGCAATGGAGATTTTCCTTTCCCAGAGGGACCTTTTTTTACGACACAAACTTTGCATGACTTACACTAATCCTCCACATCCTGCTTACAGGTTGCCCAATAAAATCGTTTTCGAGCCTTTTCCAGAGTCTTATTAATCCCAAAATGACCTCCAGAAGCAGAATCATGAACTTCCTCTAATATTTGCGAAATCCGTCCCCTGGGAACAACTAACTGTAAAATACTTTTCTTTAAACTCGAAGCCTCCCACCTTTTATAAAGAAGACCATCTCTGATTTCAAGGGAATCCCAATATGTCCAGTAAACCTTTGCAGAAGCATCTCGTGATGCAATTTCCCGCCAA
The DNA here is from genome assembly GCF_001594075.2 of Trachymyrmex cornetzi. Taxonomy (NCBI): domain Eukaryota; kingdom Metazoa; phylum Arthropoda; class Insecta; order Hymenoptera; family Formicidae; genus Trachymyrmex; species Trachymyrmex cornetzi. The sequence goes on from NW_017300161.1 coordinate 9,888, forward strand.
GCTGGGCGTTCTCCAGTCTCCTTACTCAAAAGAAAAATAGAAATATTAGGATCTTCTAGTTGTTCCTTTCGCCAAATTTCAGAATTTTCCTCAGATAACGATATTCGAGCCATAAAATTTTCTCGTTTCAAAGCTTCCTTTGCTTCAACTTTTCCACAATACTGACAACTAAAATCCTCACACGGACGCCTAGACAACCCATCCGCATTTCCATGAGCAAGTCCTTTCCGATAGAGCACTTCGAAATCATACGTCTGAAGCCTCTCCAACCAGCGAGCCAGTTATCCCTCCAAATTATTAAAGGACATTAACCATCTAAGGGAAACGTGATCCGTTCGAACCTAAAATTTCTTTCCATATAAATAGTGATGAAAGAATTTTATTGATTCAACAATTGATAACAATTCACGACGTGTCACGCAATAATTCCTCTCCGCCTTATTGAGGACCCGACTAAAATAAGCAATAACCTTTTCAGTATTCTCCTGTTTTTGTGACAAAATCGTCCCAATTCCGCAACCTAACTGATCAGTATCAAGGATGTACTCTCCCATTTCCCTCGGAAAAGAGAGAATTGGACAAGAGGTTAGAGCCTTCTTTAATTTATCAAAAAAATCTTGATATTTTTCTTCCCAAACAAACTTTGTTTGATTCTCTGTAAGTGTGTAAAGTGGTTTTGCTATTGAAGAAAATCCTTTCACGAACTTGCGATAATAGGAATATAATCCTAAGAAGCTTCGCAAATGTTTTTTATTGCGCGGAATCGGCCAGTCCCTGACAACCGAAGTTTTTTCAGAATCCGTGGTAATGCCCGAGCTAGGCACAATATGCCCCAAATATTTTACTTCTTTTCCAAAGAAAGTATATTTTTTAGGATTCATTTTCAAATTAACTTCTCGTATTCGTAAAAACATAGTTCTTGAATTCGCAATCATTTTTTCAAAATTTTGACTGAAGATAATAACATCATCAAGATAAATTAAACAAATCTTTGAAATAAGTTCTTGAAAAATATGTTCCATTACCCGTTCAAATGTCGCGCGGGCATTACACAAACCAAATGGCATTACCTTGAATTGCCATAAGCCATTTCCTACTGAAAACGCTGTTTTTTCCTTGTCTTCTGACCGAATTTTTATTTGCCAATAACCGCTTTTAAGATCTAATGTGGAAAGCCAAGAATTACCTGACAATTGATCCAGAATGTCATCTATCCGTGGAAGAGGGTAAGAATCCTTCTTAGTAACTGCGTTTAATTTACGGTAGTCAATACAGAACCTAATTGATCCGTCCTTCTTTTTTACTAATACAGCAGGCGAAATCCAAGGACTCGAGGATTCCTCTATTACTCCTTTTTCCCTCATATCCTCTATTATCTTATAAACTTCCACCCTCAAATAAATTGGAATACGTCGTGGAGCTTGTTTGATGGGAAAAGAATCGTTTACATTAATAACATGTTCTCCAATTTCACAATTTCCGGCAATAATCTCTTCTGAAAATACATCCTGAAATTCATCAAGTAATTCAGCAAACATTTGTTTTTGATTTTTATCTAAATTTTTAGAATTTTCCTCAAAAAGCAATTTCAAATTCGATGGAACGTTATAAGAATCAGCAATACAAGAACATTCTACATCTTTCTGCATTTCAATTTCCGTATTGAAGAAAACAGTTTCGAATACATTTTGTAAATTAAACCTCCTAAGAAAATCTACTCCTAAAATGCAATAATCGCCAATTTTAGCAACTAGCATAGGAATTTCTCCGAAATAATTCACAAGTCGAACTTTTGCAAATACTTTATGTTCAATTACAACTTTTTCTCCCGTAGGATATTTTAAATTACAATTATTTACTTTGATTTTCAGTTTATTTTGATTAATCAAATTACAATTCAGAATTGATACATCGGAGCCCGTATCTATCTTAAAAATACACCGTTTGTTATCCAACTCTCCCTTATAACAAAAATCTCTCAAATGTCGTCCAATCTTATTCTCGCTGAAAGAACGTACATATTCATTAGTAACATTTATTCTAGAAGAACATTCAAATTTATTATTAACAATTTTTGGAGCTTTCCCCTCACGAGTCGAACTCACCCTGCCGAGTTCGACTATTTCTCGTTTTCTATCTTGCCAGGACATTCCGACCGGAAGTGCCCTTCCTTCCCACATTCCCAACACTCTTTTGTCCTTTCATTTCTAATATTTTTTTGATCATTATTATTCTTATTAAATTTATTTTTCGTTTTTCCTTCTTTCTCACTTTGACTATTAAAATTTTTACGTCTTATTTCTTTCTTTTCATCAAAAATAAAATTATTTTCTTTTTATAAATATCGAAGTTACGTTCTCTCTTTCGCTCAAAACTACTTTCTTGTATTAGTTTAACAGCCATAGCTCTCTCTACTGCTACTCGCAAAGATGCCACTCCCTCCAATTGAAGAGTTCTTTTTATAAAACCGTCTGACAACGCTGAAACAAATTGAGCACACGCGATTTTGTCTCGAATCAAATGCGTGCACTCTGGATAAGCCAGTTGTGACAATCTTTCTATATCGGAACCTAAAGAAGCTAGATTTTCACCGAATTTCTGTTTACGGTTGGTAAATTGGGAATAATAACTTTGCGCCGATTGACTGTCCCCGAAACAAAGCTCTAATTTTGATTTTAACTCTACGAATCCTAAACTTTCTAAATCTTTTACGTTTTCTAAAACCGCGCGCGCTTTTCCTCTCAAACTTGATGCTAACACTATAGCCTTAACCTCGTCGGACCAACGATTCGCACGAGCGATCAAATTAAATTGCGCCAGAAATTCGCGCAAGGAGCTACTTCCGTCATATGTGTCCGGCTTCAATTTGACGCCCGTTCCCTCGTGAAATGAAGCGCACGGATTAACGCGAGCACTCACGGCACTTTCTACTCCCGAAGGAAACCGCGGAGTATGGTGATACGATAGATTTCCGCCTCCCGCAAGTCGTGTGACATCGCGATCGCCCACCGAAAACTGCACATTATTAGGATCACAGACGTCCGCAATAACCTCTCTATTATCGGAAAGATTTATCTGATTAACGCGAAGCTCCCCTCGAAGCTGTTGAATCTCGGTGTCACGCTATCGCAAGGATTCTGCATACTCGGCCCTCGCACACCGCTGTTCCTCCCGCAATTGTTGCATCTCACGGAGGACTGCCTGGAGAGCCAATGTTGTCGGCGTCGTCTCCTGCGAAGCAGCCCGCGGAATCATAGCCTCTGGCGTTCGCTCCGATGCAACTCGATCGGCTATCACTTCCGACGTTGCTTCCATATCTTCTGTTTGTCCTCTATTCCTTGTGATGACTGGTGACCGGATCATCGCTCGTATCCCGGACGAGCCCCCAAAATGTTGCGCCCAATATACAAGATCGCGCCCGAATAGCAACGCGCACTCCCGAGCCGTAGAAATGAACAGACTCAAGGGGTTTAGGAATAAGAAACAGAAAGTCGTTACTGAACCACGACAACTCCACGAAATCGTCCGTACAGAAATATCGTATCGTAAAACGTATAATCGGTGGAGAAGCACGTCCGAGCGTTCTGACTGCTCTCCCAAAAATCCCACAGCCGTTTTCTATCAACAACCGCACGGCGTCTTGACAACGTGACACCACGGGTGTCTGTACAACACGGCATGTGCGACGGGGCACGGGCATAACACTATATATACAGGGTTTGTCCGAAAAGTAATAGGACTGAGTGGATTAAAAAAATTTATTGAACCGATCGTTACAATTCTTTAAAAACTTTCAAAATATGCTCTTCCTGCGTCGATACAACGCTGCCAACGCGATTTCCAAACATCGAAGGCGTCACGGTAGGCATTTTCCGGAATGGCCTTTAGAGCCGCGGTGCAAGTTGCTTTGATCCCTTCTGTCGTCTCAAAATGCTGTCCTTTCATCGGTCTTTTCAGGCGAGGAAACAAAAAGAAGTCCGGGGGGGCCACATCTGGGCTGTAGGGCGGCTGGGGAAGCGTTGGGATGCCTGCCTGGGCCAGGTAGCTGGTCGCAAGAAAGGAGGTGTGAGCTGGGGCGTTGTCATGGTGCAACTTCCAGTCGGCTGTGATGTCTTCGGACTCGATTGACCCTTCTTTTGAGTCTCTTAAGCACCTCCACGTAAAATTTGGCGTTGACGGTTTGTCCAGGAGGAACAAACTCATGGTGGACGATGCCTTTGATGTCAAAAAAGACAATGAGCATCGTTTTCACTTTAGATTTGTTCATTCTTGCCTTCTTTGGGCTAGGAGATGCCGTCGTGTGCCATTCGGAAGATTGCCTCTTTGTCTCGGGATCGTATTCAAATACCCAAGACTCGTCACCTGTGATTACGTTATCAAAAAAGTGGGGGTCACTTTCACACATGTCCAAGAAGGCAAGAATGAGCAAATCCAAAATGAAAACGATGCTCATTGTCTTTTTTGACATCAAAGGCATCCACCATGAGTTTGTTCCTCCTGGACAAACCGTCAACGCCAAATTTTACGTGGAGGTGCTCAAGAGACTCAAAAGAAGGGTCAATCGAGTCCGAAAAGACATCGCAGCCGACTGGAAGTTGCACCATGACAACGCCCCAGCTCACACCTCCTTTCTTGCGACCAGCTACCTGGCCCAGGCAGGCATCCCAACGCTTCCCCAGCCGCCCTACAGCCCAGATGTGGCCCCCCCGGACTTCTTTTTGTTTCCTCGCCTGAAAAGACCGATGAAAGGACAGCATTTTGAGACGACAGAGGGGATCAAAGCAGCTTGCACCGCGGCTCTAAAGGCCATTCCGGAAAATGCCTACCGTGACGCCTTCGATGTTTGGAAATCGCGTTGGTAGCGTTGTATCGACGCAGGAGGAGCATATTTTGAAAGTTTTTAAAGAATTGTAAAGATCGGCTCAATAAATTTTTTTTAATCCACTCAGTCCTATTACTTTTCGGACAAACCCTGTATATATTTATTTATTTATTTGTATTCGGACATGAAAAATTTATACTGAAGATAATGGATGAAAGATTATTAGTACATTCTGTCAAAAAAGTACCGGGAATTGATCATTTAAAAAGCCCGCTTAAAGGAATTGTCAAAATTCTTTTTGTCGCTAAGTTGGCATAACTGTCCTCTGTACTGACGCGGAGTTTGAGTGCCATCTGTCATTTAATTTGTTTATAGTGCTCGATTTCGGGTGGCACCCAGTTGGACACGGCTCAATTGGACACGAGCCACTCACAGCGCTTAAGACTACAAAGCTCCTAAGCACCGGTCGCTGTGATTGGTGGTGTCCAATCGAGCCGTAGTCAATCGGGATCACTCCCTCGATTTCGTCAGTTCATCTCAAGTGTGTTTTACGATTTTTACAATGGATAAAAAGATCGAACAAAGAATTTGTCTCAAATTTTGTATTGCAGATGGAATTTCGTGTGCCGAATCGCTGAAGATGTTACAGAAGGCTTACGGTGAATCGACTTTATCAAAAACACGTGCATATGAGTGGTACAGTCCATTAAAAAGCGGTCGAGATGTGGTGAAAGATTTGATCAAAAGTCAAGGTTATGTCGACTGTTTTCTTTGATTACCGCGGTGTTGTGCACTCGGAATTCTTGCCAGAAAGTCAGACGGTAAATAAAGAATATTATCTGGGTGTTATGCGGCGTTTGAGAGAGCAAATTCGTCGAAAAAGGCCAGATTTGTGGAAAAAAAATTCATTGATTTTGCACCACGATAACGCACCATCTCACAAGGCTATCATTGTGAATGAATTTCTGGCCAAAAACTCAACAAATATCATCGAACAACCACCGTATACACCTGATATGACTCCGGCTGACTTTTTTCTCTTTCCAAAACTCAAATTACCACTTCGAGACACTCGTTTTCAGTCGATAGAAGACATAAAAGAGAATTCCCGGCGAGAACTGAAATCGATTCCGGAATATGCGTTTAAAAATGTTTTGATGATTGGATTATTCGTTGGCATAAGTGTATTATTTCGGAAGGGGTCTACTTTGAAGGCGATACAATAAATTTGAATGAGTAATATGTTACGTCCGGGAGGACTCCACGATTTCCTCGTTCCGAGATTACTTAATAGGGTGATCGTTGAGACAGGATGTAAGAAAAAACGCGAGAGTTAACGGTCACCGATCGGCGAGCGTGACAATATGTAGAAAATATGTCGTTGAAAGCCTTCCCAACGATTTTGGAAAGATAGTAAAAACATAGATACCCAGGATCATCCGATCTACAGTAATAAAATTTATGACAAATTACAAACCATGTCGAGAATGTTCGTTTTGAAACACGTTCAGTTTAAATAAGTAATATCTAAAAAC
>NW_017300161.1:16695-16967 GCF_001594075.2 Trachymyrmex cornetzi
TTTCCTACCAAAGCAGAAAATCCCTCCAACTCGAATCCTCGATTTTTCCCACTCAACATGTCTCATCAGAGAACCACCCTCTGAAATTCTCTATATAAACCGTGACACTGCTAGACGCGCTCTCTTCATTTTTGATCCTGCTCTGTGTTCGGTTTTAAAAACAGTCAGTCATGCTCTCGCAGTTCATTTCGCTAAGATAAGAGTTTGTTCAGTGCATAACAGAAGATCTTCCCCATTACATCAAGTACGAGTTGTCTGCGAGCTACTCCAAG
>NW_017300161.1:17342-18561 GCF_001594075.2 Trachymyrmex cornetzi
TTTTTGTTTGTATTTACCATCTTTAGTTAATTTTAATGATTTGTATAATTTGTAATAATGATTTTTATGGTAATTCTAGTTTGTAATAATTCTCTTTATGCGTAATCTTTCTTATTTTCATTGCTTTCTTTACTATTAATAATTAGATAATAATGTTTGATTTAAATAAACTATGTTAATAATTTTCATCTCTCATTCTCTTATTTTAAAACCCTGAGACCTCGTAGTCGTTAGCCTTGCCTTTTCAGAGATCGCGCGTGGTCCAGTCCCGAGTTAAAGGGATTAGATTCCTTGACTCGAAATTTGGACCGACGACCGCACCATTCGTAGGAAACAGGTGTCAAAGCGTCCTTACGGGACGTTGACCCATATTCCGAAGCGAACACAGAAGAGGTGCGTTCGACTTGCGGCACTCGCCTCCGTGCGGGTACCTGCGAGAAAAGAGTCTAACCGTCCTTCCAAGTACCCTCACCGTTCCCGCTCCTTTCATTCTCCGAGAGGATCACAATCAAAAATTTTCCAAGGGTTTGGACGTAACAAATAACTATTTTGTGTTTTATTGACCAATTCCCGGTACTTTTTTGACAGAATGTAGATCAAACGCAAGCTGCGACCGGTCCGATACTCTATCACTTTTTTCCCCTCTAGCCACATTCGCAGAGTTTTGTTTCGTTCTCACTCACTCCTGCACTCCTGCCTAGTCCTGTTCAAACTAAACAGCTAACGCGCTTACATGTTTCGGCTCACTTTTGAGCTCTCCTCAGAGACAACTCAAACTAACATACATAAAAACTGTGAAACGACGTTATCCCGTCATGGTGAGCACCCCTACCTTGAGGATTTAAATATCAGAGATGAAGGAAAAAAAACATGAAAGAAAAAGAAAAATGCAAAAAAGGAAAAAGAAAGGAAATATGGAAATGAGAAAAAAGAGAATATGGAAAACTAATTTAACAGAAAATTGATTAAATTATAATTAAACATGTTCAAAAATTTAAGCAGATCTTCAAAAATGTAAACCTTTAACAATTGAAATAATTATGTAACAATACATATATATTATTATGAAAAGTAACTGATATATTATTCAAAGTCTCAGTTCAAAGTGAACATACATAAACGTATTCTCAAAAATGTAAACCTTTAAAAATTAAACTTTTATCTGATAATATATTGTTTCACAATATACATATATTCAAAAATTCAAATGATTATCTGA
>NW_017300161.1:18978-19380 GCF_001594075.2 Trachymyrmex cornetzi
TGTTAGGTAAACGCAAAATTAAAAAAAAAATATATTGAGAAAAACAAATGGATGTATTATCAAAGGTGTCAGTTCAAAGTGAATATAAACCTTTAAAAATTAATGATAATATTACGGTATATTACCATGACATGTGACTGATATATTAATAAAGGTGCCAGTTCACAGTTTAAATGATTACTAACAATATATATTATCATGACAATAAAATATATCAATTCTTGAGTCAGTTACAGACAAGCTATACGGTTAAAAACTTTACTGATTATTTCACGTTATATATTCACTTCCTTCTAGAACTTTCTATACAATACCGTTCTAATATGATACTTTTCGTACTTCAAATGGTGTCATTATTGAGGGGATCGGCGGAATAAAGGTCTAATTACAAAATTTTGGTTT
>NW_017300161.1:19828-20143 GCF_001594075.2 Trachymyrmex cornetzi
TGTTCACTTTGAACTGAGACTTTGAATAATATATCAGTTACTTTTCATAATAATATATATTGTTACATAATTATTTCAATTGTTAAAGGTTTACATTTTTAAAGATCTGCTTAAATTTTTGAACATTGCTAGACTTTTCATTTTAATGATAGCTTTGGGCTATATCACATACTTCTCAGAGTACAAATACACAAATATCACAAATGGATATGTTTTCGATTCCTGTAACTTAACCTTGTATAAGCTACAATGAAGCAAATGGTACATATATATACTGAAGAATGAATAGTATATATGTAACTGTTATAATTATGA
>NW_017300161.1:20218-20509 GCF_001594075.2 Trachymyrmex cornetzi
CCCATCTCACATTAATATCATTTCCTCGACGGCGAACACCTAGACACCAATTTCCTCGAAGGCGAACATGTAGACAGCACCGAGATACCCACTTCTTCGACGGCGAACACCTAGACGCCCACTTTCTCAACGGTAAACACTTAGAGACCCATTTCCTCGACGGCGAATACTTAGACACCCATTTCCTTGACGGCGAACACCTAGACACTCATTTCCTCGATGTCGATCACCTAGACTCCAACTTCCTCGACGGCGGACACCTCGACACCCACTTCCTCAACGGCAAACATC
>NW_017300161.1:22491-22726 GCF_001594075.2 Trachymyrmex cornetzi
GTGGTAGCTGAGATTTGAACACAGATCTCAGTCGATTATATTCTGCAATGGCTCCCGAGTTTGCTCTAACGGATGCCAGATTGAAATTTATCAAATGTAGACCCTCCAGTGTACTCACTCGTGACAGACTACATACACAGACCTACATACACTTGACCATCAGTGAACACACTCGTTCCTAAATCCATCATTGCATTTTTACACGTAATTCCTTGACTTTTATGTACAGTTATTC
>NW_017300161.1:25494-25715 GCF_001594075.2 Trachymyrmex cornetzi
TATAATACATTCCATTTTTCAATTGTCGGTAGTTAGCATCATTCAGAAGAAAGAACAAATACTGCAGATTCGTCCTGAATCTATATTTTTTTTGTAAAATAGTTATTATATTTAGTACTTATGTTATTGTATTTATGTTTCAGTACGTTATAATTACATCACGCATCATTTAGTTTTCACCATATTTGCAAAATTGAATACTCTGACTGTGCCAAATGGAG
>NW_017300161.1:25898-26226 GCF_001594075.2 Trachymyrmex cornetzi
TTTTAAGATACAGTGTAACACGTCGCTTTATGCGCAGTCATACGACTGCGGATACGGCGATTTAGCAGTCACCCGTCTCACACTAACATCATTTCCTCGACGGCGAACACCTAGACACCAATTTCCTCGAAGGCGAACATGTAGACAACACCTAGACACCAACTTCCTCGACGGCGAACATGTAGACAGCACCTAGATACTTCTTCGACAGCGAATACCTAGACGCCCACTTTCTCAACGGTAAACACTTAGAGACCCATTTCCTCAACAGCGAATACTTAGACACCCATTTCCTCGACGGCGAACACCTAGACACTCATTTCCTCGA
>NW_017300161.1:27539-29625 GCF_001594075.2 Trachymyrmex cornetzi
CTTTGGTGGTACAGGATAAGAGACTTGTAGTGTCTCTTATCTCTTATTTTTGATTTTTGAACATCGCCGGAGCCACTACCGCGTCTCCTGATATCCCGAAAATAGGGACGCTCACCATGATCACAAAGCATCATATCGCAAACATTATTATGAATAATTAAAAAACTGGTTCTTGATATGTTGGCTAGTCAGTATCAGACACAGTGAGTGACTTTTAATTTTGTCTCTGAGGAGGGTTCAAAAGTAAGCCGAAACATGTAAGCGCGTTTAGTAGAATAAAGTTTTACGTTTTTACATGTGTTATTTGCGCGACGTCTTCTGCGCCTGACTCCTAGTGCTCTTGTTTTTTCCAGTTTCTCTTGTAAATCAATTCATACAAAAGTTATCATTACGTACCAAGAGCCGCTATGACTGAAAAATGGCAATTCTTTTTAAAGATTATAATTGATTGTAATTTCGGCACGCAGTTTAAGAATTACATATGTAGTATATAAATTCACACAATAATTATTCAGTGCTAAAGATCTAGATTAACCGTTTAGGGCCTTTATTTTTTATTATTACAGTTGATCAATAAACTTTGAATTTTTGTTTAATAATTGTTGCTCAAAATGTACAGTAGATGCATTGAATTATAATTATATAGACTGTATGGTTTGTTTCCTACTTTTATAATAAAAACAATTTTTTATTTCGGTACACTATTAATATTTATTTCATATTTACAATTTTTACTTCAAACATAGCCCAATTACTTTGAATATTTTAAAGCAAGCTAATTTTGAATTTTGTTACTTAAATCTATTAAGGCGCGAATTCGTGATAGTGCTAATGCTACTGTAAATGTAAGTATACAGCAAGGTTTAAGTTTCTCCATTTTTATTGTATAATTACGGAGCATTATTGAAGTTAAAATTATCACTTAAAAATCAAAAACTCACAAAATGGTATAATTTTATGCTGGCCGATTTGAAAAGATCCAGCCCTGTTTATGAACATTATATGGTCTTTTATTGAGTATGGCAAGGGTTTTCACCCGTATGATTGATATGGCACTAATTTTTTTGTAATACATTAGTCATAAACTATCCAAAAAACGAAACCCATACGGTAACAAATCATGACGTTTTAGTTTAAAATTCGACATGTTAGGACGAGCAAAGCGACCCCTTAGGTCCACTTAAACGGTATGGCATGTGTATTTTCGTAGTGAAAATAGGAAATGTACAAAAAGATAATAAAAACGGTTGAGCATATGCCACACACTATATCTTGTTAGTGAAATATCATTAATATATTCATATATAAAATTAAAAGAATTACAATAATTATGTCAGATATAATAAATCAAAGTATAAACGTTTCGGCCCTGAGAGAATGTGGCCATCTTCAGTATAAATAAAAATAATATATACAATTATAAAGATATAAGAATTACAAAATAACGGTTACAACTAGAATATATAATAAAGTTTTTTAGTTGTCAAAGTATAAAATAACTCAATTTAATGTTATTGAGTATTCAGTCGTGAGATGAAATTATCGATTTATAAGAAAATTCCTCCAATGTACAATATTATTTAGAAGGATAGTAACATCAAGATATAATTGCCAAACTAAAATGTATATCTCAATTAGATATTGTCTTTACATTTTACAAAACAATATTAAAAAGTGTGAAAACTATAATCTTACCTATATCTTGAAAAATCCGTAAAGTCATTCGATCATGGAAGATATATCCCTATCTCGTTATTCTTACAAAAATTAACGTAAAGTGTTACCTCCAGTTGAACTCAGAGATATATATACCTCAGACCAGAAGACATCCAAATTTAAAGAGAAGGGGAAAAATGTGATGTAGGAATGAAAAACATTCTATTGGGGCAAAATTAGGAAGAGAATTCATATAAATGAGTGAACAGAATTTATTATTATAAAATTAAAATTATGTAATAAAAGAAGAACATAAAAAAATCAAGACAGAGATTGAATAATTGGTAAATAGATGTTAGGTAATTTTTCTGTGTCGTTCTGATTATTAATACCATTTTCCTGCTTCTTGATATGAATCATTTCCGAGATA
>NW_017300161.1:29922-31090 GCF_001594075.2 Trachymyrmex cornetzi
ATTATTTAATAAATTGTTAATCATATCAGAAATATTTAATGTATGAAAATTAGGATGTGAGAGATATATAATTCTATCAATTAAGGAAAAAATGACACCTTTTTTATGGCATAAAGGATGATTGGAAAGAAAATTTAGAAATCTTTCTGAATGAGTAGGTTTCTTATATAAGTCAAAAATTAGCTTATTATTTATTATTTTTATTGTTATATCCAAAAAATTCACACTACCATCATTATTTTCTTCTAATGTAAAATTAATTCGATTGTGTTGAGAGTTAAAAATTTCTAAAGTTTGTTTAATGTTTTCTTTAGGCAATGCTAATAAAATATCATCTACATATCTGTAGTATATAGGTATATCAATGTCATATATATAATCCAGACATTCTTATAACTCGGGTAGATAAAGGTAATACCACAGTAATATTGAATTATAATGAATACAAAGAAAAAATGAACAATTTACTTTCTGACAATAGCACATATTCATCATTAAATAAAGATCCACTAAATAAATTAACTAATGATATTAGGAGTCTGTTAATCAATCTAAAAAATAAAAAATACATTGATGAAAATTTATATAAAAGATTGTTGGTTACTGATGGAGTTCTTCCTAGGGTCTATGGGCTGCCGAAGATCCATAAAACTAATTTTCCACTTAGATTAATCGTAAGTTGTATTAATAGTCCCACCTTTCCATTGGCTAATTACCTAAAAACTACTATTGACAATAGCTTAAAGAAATCAAAATTTGGGTTTATAAAAAATAGTTTTGATTTAGTTTCTAAGCTTAATGGCAGACCTTTAAATCCAGATTTTAAATTAGTTTCATTTGATATATTTGATGTTGAATCAATGTATACTAACATTCCAATTGAATTAGCTAATGAAGGAATAGTGGAAAGATGGTATTTAATTGTGAATCATACAACAATACCACTTAATGATTTTATTAATTCTATTAAATTTATTTTAAACCCAACTTATTTCCAATTTGAGAAGAAATATTTTAAACAGATATTCGGCATGCCTATAGGTTCTCCGTTATCGCCTATCATTTCTAATTTGGTTATGGAAGATATTGAAAGCAAGATTCATGCTACTATTGACATTGATATACCTATATACTACAGATATGTAGATGATATTTTATTAGCATTGCC
>NW_017300161.1:31816-33297 GCF_001594075.2 Trachymyrmex cornetzi
TATCTCGGAAATGATTCATATCAAGAAGCAGGAAAATGGTATTAATAATCAGAACGACACAGAAAAATTACCTAACATCTATTTACCAATTATTCAATCTCTGTCTTGATTTTTTTATTTTCTTCTTTTATTACATAATTTTAATTTTATAATAATAAATTCTGTTCACTCATTTATATGAATTCTCTTCCTAATTTTGCCCCAATAGAATGTTTTTCATTCCTACATCACATTTTTCCCCTTCTCTTTAAATTTGGATGTCTTCTGGTCTGAGGTATATATATCTCTGAGTTCAACTGGAGGTAACACTTTACGTTAATTTTTGTAAGAATAACGAGATAGGGATATATCTTCCATGATCGAATGACTTTACGGATTTTTCAAGATATAGGTAAGATTATAGTTTTCACACTTTTTAATATTGTTTTGTAAAATGTAAAGACAATATCTAATTGAGATATACATTTTAGTTTGGCAATTATATCTTGATGTTACTATCCTTCTAAATAATATTGTACATTGGAGGAATTTTCTTATAAATCGATAATTTCATCTCACGACTGAATACTCAATAACATTAAATTGAGTTATTTTATACTTTGACAACTAAAAAACTTTATTATATATTCTAGTTGTAACCGTTATTTTGTAATTCTTATATCTTTATAATTGTATATATTATTTTTATTTATACTGAAGATGGCCACATTCTCTCAGGGCCGAAACGTTTATACTTTGATTTATTATATCTGACATAATTATTGTAATTCTTTTAATTTTATATATGAATATATTAATGATATTTCACTAACAAGATCTAGTGTGTGGCATATGCTCAACCGTTTTTATTGTTTATTTATTAACCACGTATTGAGGACAATAATGTACAAAAAAAACAGCCGGTAATAAATCTTTTTTTTTTTCGCTAAAAAATTTACCACTTTAGCTTGATTTGACGGCCCCTTCGATTCACAGAAACGGTATGGCACCTATCTTCCGATTGGTTTTTTTGACGGAAACTACCACTAGAAACATATGCCAGCCGGTAACATATTAGGAAAAGAGCAACAAATTTTTGACAACTTCAATCGCACGCTATCAATTTTAAAACCACGGGAAGTTTGCCATACATGCGTTTCCCGCGTGTTTACCTAATAAATGACGAATTATGACGATTTCAAGTGGTAACAAATCATGACCATTTTAGTGTCATCATCTCCCGGACTACATTACCTATTTGCTCATGGTTCGCACTGATGCAAACATCTGTGCGGGAAAGAAAGGTAGTATGGGATAAATGTTCTTAATGCGCATGCGCAGCATCACGTTTTACCCATCTGTGTAATGTACGAATGTGTAAGAAACACTAAAACAACTGTACAATTCACACAGATGACAGTGCTGCGCATGCGCATTGCGAACATTTACCCCTTACTACAGAGCTGTCAGCTAGTGGCTCCCCCGCCCGCCCCCCCCCCCCC
>NW_017300161.1:33316-37868 GCF_001594075.2 Trachymyrmex cornetzi
CCGCCGGCCGACTTCAGGGACGACTGTCAGTAGCCGCGCGCGATGTAGGCCCTACTCCCTATAGTAAACCATTGAGAACTTCGATTTTTTTATTCTTTGGTACACGACGTCGCCAAGGATCTGTATTGAAAATAAAAATGATTTAAAAGAGAAACTATTTACTTAAAAGAGAAGAGCTATTTAGTAAATTTAGTTACTTCTATTGTAAATAACTTGAAGAAATTATTATTTTTAAACAGACAATTTATAAAAAGTATTTCACGTCAAGGTTTGTAAAAAGAATTTTCTATCACATTTATGTAGGTGTAAGACGCAAAAGATGAAAATTCTTTTTACAAACCTTGACGTGAAATACTTTTTATAAATTGTCTGTTTAAAAATAATAATTTCTTCAAGTTATTTACAATAGAAGTAACTAAATTTACTAAATAGCTCTTCTCTTTTAAGTAAATAGTTTCTCTTTTAAATCATTTTTTATTATTGGAATTCTACCACTTACTACTTTGATGACGTAGAATTGGTATCTTATTGACCTTATCATCCTTCCAGACGTGACTTCCTTCCTTCCACTTGACCGCTTTACTCTGCGTAGTTATCCTTATGCGCTCTTGGCACGCCACTGCAATCCTTTGTTTCACTGCAATCCGTTTTGTCACTGCAATCCATGTGCACTTATCGTCACGATCCGCAAGCTCACAGTCCCGCTCTTTATACCCTTACAGTCCTGTCCTTTATTGCACTCGGCAATTGTCTCACAGTCCCTTCACTTTTTTCAATCAGTAACAATCCTGTCCTTTCACTTTTATCACTCCGCAACAATCACACACGTCCTGACACGGTGGCCATTTCGAGAACTTGTAGGTAGCTTCCATCATGCTGACTGCATCCGTCATGGTCGTTAATTCATGAGCCACGAGGTTTCCTTTGGTGGTCGCTGCCTCAAGCCCATCCTACTTCCGCGAATCTCTTCTTCGATTCACGTGATTGCAGGCCGTGCGTACCAATTTTCCCGGTTCCTTTCACGTTGCACCCGCTACTTTCCTCTGTGACCGAACTTTAATGTTATCCTTACCAGTCGGTCCTCTGACATCTGCTCTTCCACGGTCGCCACTTCTTTTAACCGCCAAAGGAGAAGGTATCCTGTATAAGTGGTTAGGTTTTCGCTCTTAATATCTCGTTGCGGTCTGCAGTCGGTTTGCTCCGATTTGTCATGTCGCTCACGCAGGAGAGGTATTGGAATAATTGAACAGTGACGATTGCAGGAAACTCAACATTTGTTTATTAGTCGTAGCACACAGCACTTTCCTTTACATATTTCACGCAAAACGCCGCACAGGTATCTCTCGCCTGACGCGTACGCCGCAATCAACTTCAATATAATCACTCGTTTAACGCCGCTCTGGGTGCCTTCGCCAGATACGCGCGCACTTAATCATATACTTTTAATATAATTACTCGGTTGACGCCGCTCTGGGTACCTTCGCCAGATACGCGCGCACTTAATCAAACAATTTCAATATAATCACTCTGTTAACGCCGCTATGGGTACCTTCGCCGGATACGCGCGCTACTAATTACTCTTAACGACAATGGCAATTCACCAATAATTCGATCGGTGCGTTTAGAGCCGAGCCCTCGTTTGCTGCGCCGCCCTCGGCTTTTTCGCCCGCGACTGGAAACGATCCCGCTCGAAACTCTTTTCACGCCCGTCCCCCTAAACTCCTAATAGCTTAATTTCTCACGGCGGACAGCGAACAGCGGAAACCCCTCTTCGCCTCGCGCTCCCGTTTATATACCTTTCGCTATCCCCTCTTTAGTGCTCGCCTTCCTCTACTGACTCGCGCGCTGTCAGCGCTCGCAGCTTTATTCGAAAATTTTTTACTAACTACGCCGTTTAATCTTGTTCCTGCCTTTTTATCATATTATGTAAATTTTTAGTTAACGCTTTTCTTTATTTTCAGGTATCACACTACAATACGGAAATGCAGCCGCTCATCTTCTCCCGCTGGAGTTACATGGTAAGTATATCAATTAATATTTTATTTACAGGTTATCATCTTATCGACTGCATCCCTCTTTTACCTATATACAATATATACATTTCTTACTATCCGCAGATCTCTAACTATTTGACTCGATCGGTACGATAACAGTAATTTAGGCACTTCCGGTAATCGGATCTAAAATTTTAACTGCACGCTCTCTCGGTGCTAACTACTACAATGACGGTCGGTTATCCCGATTCCTCTACTTTTATTTCTACACTACAGTATTTATCGACACTCGGTATAAATATCGACTTGAAACTTTACGTGAGCGTTTCTTTAACGTTTGATAAGAAAATGACGGTAGCTTTTCCCGATCCATCCATCTTAAGTCTATAATGACAGTTTTTCATAATCACCCGGTATAAGTATCGGTCCATAATTCTAACAATATCTTTCCTTCGCAGTCTGTATGAGTATAACGGTCGCTTTTCGCGATCCGCCGATTTAACGTTTACAATGATCACTTTTTACTAGTCACCCGTTATACACGGTGCGCTCTAACAATAACAATCAATCTAATTAGTGTTACGTCTTAACATGACGGTTAAGTCTTTCTCAAATTCTCAATACTATTTCCTGATAACAATTTTTTATGGTCACCCGTTATACGTGGTGATCCCATACTCTAGCTGCACTCTTATTTGGCGCCTATATGAAACATGACGGTCGCTTTCTGCGATCCGCCGACATTAATTCTTTAGTAGCAAATTTACATAATCACCCGGTATCCGCGGTGATTCGCAAGTTCATATCCACAACGTATTCGCGCTTCTCATTACATTCACGGTAGCTTTTCTTCATATGTTACTTTTATATGTACGACAACAAATTTTCTTAAGCACCCGGTATATTCTATAATCCGTTATTGACTAAATCAATTCTATTAACGCTATTAATGACTCTAACGGTCGGTTTCTCCAATATGAAATCTTATTTCCATTATTTCTACTTTATTGCAAAACATTAATTTTTTCCGGTCACCCGTTATACATTCACTTGTCAAACTGTCACCGTGTCTACGGTCTCGTCGCCTTATGGGCTTCTAATAAAGTATAACTACCTTAATTCTATTTCATCTTTTTTTCTTTTTCTTTTCATTTTTCTTTCTATATAACTATCTCTATCGCTAATCTTATAAAATTGTTCTATTTACAGATTACGCATGATGTTCACTCTCCTACCTTCTGGTGGTGGACGTTGCTGATCCGGGATGAAGCCGGGGCCCAGCCTCCGGTTTGAAGGTTAAGTTACCTATACAACATGTAAACTTTGAGGCACATTTAAGTTTATTTATTAATTATTTGTCAATACGGATATTCTGTTACAACGGGATTATACGGCAAAACGTTTGTTTATAGGATCCTAACCTATATTAGAGGAAATGATAGTACTGCCATTTTACCCTAATAAAAGTAATGGTGTATTGCCCCAAGACGCCATTTTATCTTTTAATGAGCCTGTACAATACGACTGTTAAGAAAATGAATTAATGACGTACTGAATATATTCATTTTAACCCATATTTATAGGTTAACAAGCTATTCGAGCTAAATATTGTGTAAAACGCTTGAATAATAACTTACATAAGACATTATGAAAGTTACAAGAAGCACGTTTTATATACTATGCCGTCATATTTACCTCATAAAAACAATACCGTTGCCAGGAAATTATTGATACTTATGCAAGATGTCAAGCACACAATTATGCACGATGCTGTAGCACTGACGGAAGCGCTGCTAATCGGTATCACTGTAAAACAAAACGTGTGGCATATTCCCCATACTGCCGTATTACCCGCACTTACCCTAATAATTATAATCTTTCATATAAGAGGTACATAAGTAAGCGAATATCGACATAGGAGTTGTGTGGCTCAGTGAAAAAGTGGCAGCCTCGTAGAGCAGACTTGGAGACCAGGCCAGTGATGCACATTTCGCTCCCCGGCAACACGGAATCCAGCCCCACCACTTGTACCTCCACCAAGCAGACACCTACCGGCATCGAGTCGGCCGTCTTCACCGCGAGAGCGACCGAGACAGCGAGAGACAGCGCCGTCCTTCTCGCTCTACAAGCGAGTATTAGAGCAAAAAGGACGGCCGCTTTCTCTCGCTGTCTCGCTTCCTCTAGAATCGTAGTCGCTTGTTATAAGCGACCAAAAACCGAAAATGTATTTTCTCGGCCGTTCGGCGTATTCCTGTACAGGGTATCCCGACCTTTTTTGCCAATCACTTTTGTGTTGATAGAGCGGATTAAACTGAGTCGAAAAGTCCTCTATCATTTTGCAAATTTTGCAATAGTTAACAAGATATTAATTACTAAAAATTGCAAAATATTAGCTTTGAATAATTTTTTACTTAAATACTATCAACTTTATAGAAAAATTGCAATTGACAAAAATTATTTATTTTCTTCTCATAAAGTTTTGAGAATTTTTTCAGAATTTTTTCAGAATTTTATAATACCGTATTTTCTCATGTTGATAAAAATAAGAAAATGCAGTA
>NW_017300161.1:37997-43994 GCF_001594075.2 Trachymyrmex cornetzi
AGACCAATATTTTGCAATTTTTAGTAATTAATATCTTGTTTCTTGCGAAAATTGCAAAATGGTGGAGGAGACTTTTGGACTCAGTTTAGTCCGCTCTATCTACATAAAAGTGATTGGCAAAAAAGGGACACCCTGATAAAGAGCTATGCACACACATTCTAGATAACGATTTTAATAAATAGATTTTAATAAATTTTAATAATATATATCATATAACCTTTCCATTAATAGCAAAAATGATTTTAATGTTAAAAAAATCAAAATTTTTTCAAACATAACGTTTTTCGTAATATCTTTCCAGTACACTAACATATTTTCTTTGGAAATACGCTCAAGTTGATATCTTAATATTTTTTTCAAAATTTGAAAATTGGCACTTTACAGTTAAAAACGGTAAAAACGAGTATTAGTCTAATTATTCATTTCCTTTTTATTTTTTTAAAAATGCATATTTCAATAGTTTTATAATATTTTTTCATAATATATTAATATTTATTAATAAATATTAATAATATATATATTAATGTCATTCGTAATATTAATATGACATTAGTAATAGTCAATTATCAATATAATTATTATTATTACTTAAAAATGCGATTTTATAATAAGAAAAAATCCAATATAAGATAAATAATCGTTTCAATTTTTTTTTAATTATAAAATGCAAATTTTAAACATTTGATGAAAATGTGTGTTCAAATATCAACTAAGTTCTACCAAAAAAATTCCATCTATAACAATACTCCAAGAATATCATTTAGAATGTGTTATTTGATATTAATTGCGATATTTTATTTTCTTTTTACTAAAAATTACCAATTTAAAAAATTTTTATACAATATATATTACAGATATCAATACAAATATTCTACCAAACAAATTCTGTGCGTATACTCGTAACTTCACGTTTGAAAAACATTATAATTCTTTTTAGTCTTAAAATAAGCTTTATAAACTGCTCTTTTTCTTCTCTAATGTCTTTATTACATTTTTTCAATTTTTTGATACATATATTCAGGGTTATAATGTTTCAATTTTTATTTGGCAATTATGCGAGAATTCGTATATTTTCGTGTATATTGTTGCACCTGATGCACGAGATTGCACTCGGATAGTGACGCGCACTCCCGAGCCACGGAAATAAAGAGACTCAAGGCTTAAAGAGTAGGAAACAAGAAGTCGTTTATTCAGTAACGTCGGCACCACGAGTCAGTACATAAGTAGCGTAATGATAATATGTGTAATCGGCGGAGAAGCACGTCCGTACGTCTTGACTGCTCTCCGAAGATCTGACAGCTGTTCACCGTCAACAACGGCACGTCGTCTTGACAACGCGACACTACGGGTGTCAGCACAGCATGCGACAGAGCATGAACGTAACACTGCCCCCCTTCTGAAAAATTGTCGTCCCGACAATTCTCTGGCTCCAAAGTTTATGAAGTGTCTTCTCCAAGGAATTCTGGGCTCCCGACCAATTCCTGCTCCCTTTCTGCGCTGCTGCATCAGTTTTATTAGAGCCTGGTCTTTCTGGGACTCATTTCCCGGACTGAAGCTTTCTCCTCCTTCTGGGCAAGACCCCTTTTCAGTTTCTCCTCCGGAGTTATCCAGTCTCCCGGAGAAACACGCTTGGGCATCCCCCCAACTTCACGAAGGAGATGTACTTCCTCTTGACTCTTCTCTTGAGCCTTGCGTACTTGTCACTTTATAATATAATATAATAATTATAATAAATTTTATTATATTTATCGTGCGCCTTGCACGCCAGATGTTCTGTGCACAAAGCCGAAGACCATAATCTGAAACTTAACAAAAAGATCTTAGTATCACATATTTTTGCTTCGATAAGGAATAAATTAATACTAGGCTCTGAATGATCATTCATCTATTATTTTTTTTATTTACTCCCTTTCTTCTTGTCTATCACAATAAGGTGCTAACCTATCCGTATGTACAATTTTATTTTTACACTTATTTGACTTGCGAATACAATACACGACATCACTGAGTTTCTTTACCACATAGTATGGTCCTTCTCAGCTGCTTTGCAATTTTGGAGCTTTACCTTTCACTCTTCGAGGATTGTATAACCAAACTTTTTGCCCTACCTCAAAATGAATTCGCCTGGTTTTCTGGATCATACCAGGTTTTAGTGCGAGAAGATTTTATATCAACACGATTCCTAACCTGATCATGAATTCCCTCTAATTTTCTTTTAATCTTGCCTAAATAGCTATCCACTGACTGTTCTTCCGGTACAGGAGGATTTCCTCGAAGCAAATCTATAGGAAGTCTAAGATCCTGAGCGAAATACAACTCTGCCGGTGTTACGCCGGTAGTTTCATATTTTGAAGATCTATACGCCAATAAATACATTGGAATCCAGCGATCCCAATCCCTTTGATTCTCAGTCACAAATTTGGCTAAATAATTTAGAATTAATCAATGGGAAAATGTTTCAAAAGCCAATATGAGCCGACACAAGATGTCAGTGTGTAATGATAATAATTTATTATAAATAAACTAAATTTAAACTAAATTTAAACGTTTCGACCTATGATCAAGGTCCTCTTCAGTATTATAAATAAGATTCATATTATAAATAGGTAACGCAATGTATTATACAAAGTATAACAAAGAATAACCTAAGAACGTGTAGCGCCATATAATGTGGTGGAGTTGTAAATCCCGTAGTCAAAGAAAGTAAATTGGTAACTTTAATGTTACCAATTTACTTCCTCTCAGCATTTTGAACAATTTTATTAGATCTCAACATATCAAATTAAATAGATTACACAATATTGAATTACACAGATTAACAAAAAAATTTGAATTTTTAATAGATGATAGAATGAAGAGTGATTTGAGGGATGTTGGTGACGTTAGATACTATTGTAGAATGAATACTTGTCTTGATACAGAGAACAATAACGACATTCCAGCAGTTTCAACAATAAAGGAATTTTCATTTTATAAGCCCATATCGGGAAATGAAGTCATTGAGACACACATTGTAACAAATAATTATAAGAGTATCACATACAATATTATGGAAACTAATGATCTATGGTTTAAGAATCTAAGTAATACAATAATTCCTAATGGAGTTCAGGCTTTACTGCAACTTGGTGAAAATTTTTGTTTGCCTAATTATAATAGGCTATCTACTACCATTGACTTTGTCAAACATATAGAATTTAACTTCATTAAATGCAAAATACCGAATGTATTAGAAAAAAGAAATAAAATTTATCCAATTTTAAAAGATATTAAAATTACACCTATACAATTAAATAATATTGAGAACAATATACTTTCATTATACTCAACAACAAAAAATTTTCTAAATAATAATCATAACATATTGTTCACAAAAGCTGACAAGGGCAATGTGGTGGTCGCTTTGGACAAACAAGACTATATGAATAAGATGGAACAGTTGTTTTCTGATCAAGACACTTATCAAATTTTGAAGCGTAACCCTGTGAATAAAACTTTGACTGAATTGAAATCATTGTTAAAGGTATGGAAGCAAAATGGATTCGTGCCTGATGGTACTTATTACAATCTCAATAGTTCCATTGCAACTTTACCACGTGTGTATGGACTTCCAAAGATTCATAAACCGGGTCATCCACTGAGAGTCATAGTCTCATCAATTGGCAGTCCTTTACATAACTTAGCCTCATATCTCCATAGCATAATTAAAAAAAGTCTATCTTCAATTGACAGCGGTGTAAAGAACAGTTTTACATTGATTAAAAATATTGAAGGAATGAGAGTTCCTGACGAAGCATCTTTAGTTTCATTAGACGTAGTATCATTGTTTACTAATATACCAGTTGATTTGGTCTTGGATGGAATCTCTAAGAGGTGGCATCTTATAGAATGCAATACTGAAATTCCTAAAGTGGAATTTTTTAAAGCATTAACATTAGTTTTGAATTCTTCGTTTTTTACTTTCAATGATAAATTCTACAGACAGATATTTGGTGTTCCTATGGGCTCCCCTCTCTCACCCATATCGGCGGATATAGTAATGCAGGATCTTGAGAGTAACTCTTTAAAGAAACTTATGATCACTCCTTTGTTATACTTGAGATACGTGGATGACATACTTTTAATAATTGATGAGAACTATATAGTTGAGATATTTAATGTTTTTAACTCTTATCATCCAAGACTTAAGTTTACAATTGAAAATGGTGGCAATTCATTGAATTTTTTGGATGTTTGTTTGATCAAAAAAGAAAACACAATAATTTCTGATTGGTACCACAAACCAACATTCTCGGGTAGATTTCTGAATTACTATTCATGGCATCCTTTGTGTCAAAAAATAGGTACTATTATTGGCATGACAGATAGAGTATTACTGTTATCTCATCCACTTTTTCATCAAAAAAATTTTGACTCAATTATTAAAATTTTAATGAATAACGAATATCCGCTTGACCTTATAATAACGACCATTAAAAAAAGACTTTACAAAAAATTTGACACATTTAATAAAATGACATTAGTTTCTGATAAACAATTAACAGATGAAATTAAGGAAACTGAAAAAAGAAATAATGAAGAAAGGGATGATAATAACAAAATAGTGCAATTTTTTACTTTACCGTTTATTCCTAAAATCTCTGAAAGAATTAAAAAATTTTTCAAAGACTCTCAATTAATAAGGTTTGCATACATAGGCATTAATAAACTGAATAAAATAATTAAAGTTCAAAAGGATCGTTTACCATACCTGTCTCAATCAGACGTAGTTTACAGAATAAATTGTAAGGATTGTGATTCATCTTATGTAGGACAGACAAGTAGATTCCTATCAACACGCTTAAAAGAACACAAAAATCATATTAATAGAAATACTACCCAGGATTCCGTAATTACACAACATCGAATTGATTCGTCTCATGAATTTGATTGGGAGTCCATACATATATTGGACAAAGAGAAAATATTAAAAAAGAGGTTAATATCTGAAATGATACATATAAAGAAACAAAAACATGGATTGAATCTACAAATTGATACTCAATCTCTTGATCCATTATATATTGATTTATTTGCTGACCCATAGTGCTTCCATATTTGATAAATTTCGTTCATGTATATAATCCTAAATTTAGTTATTGGCAATTCACATTGTCAGCGGATTACAGCGCCACGTTTTTAGTTCCTTTCTCAATTTTGTTTATTCCGTGGTTAACTCTGTACGTTTGAAATTGTACTTTCAGTTTGTGATTCATGTAAGCTTTAATTTTTATTATCCTTATTATGGTTCTTATCGTAATACTAACTAATTACTACATATAATTTTTTTATAATTAGTAAACCGATCAATTTAATGGATCATTCAATTGCAAGGTCGCTGAACAGTCATATCTTTCACTCATGTGAGTGTCCTCTTTTTATAATTAATTAGTTATATTTCTTCCAAATAAACCTCATAATTTTGATACATGATTTCAATTAATTATTTTAGTAAATTTGACACTTTAATGAGTATGATACTGACTGCGGGATTTACAACTCCATCACATTATATGGCGCTACACGTTCTTAGGTTATTCTTTGTTATATTTTGTATAATACATTGCGTTACCTATTTATAATATGAATCTTATTTATAATACTGAAGAGGACCTTGATCATAGGTCGAAACGTTTAAATTTAGTTTAAATTTAGTTTATTTATAATAAATTATTATCATTACACACTGACATCTTGTGTCGGCTCATATTGGTTTTTTTGAAACATTTTCCCATTGATTTATTCTATTGAGCCTTATAATTTCTATTTTTAATTTAGAATTGTTTGATGTAGAGGTTCCACTTGACCATCCGACTGGGGATGTAGAGCAGTCGTTTTCGTCTTTTTGATTCCAAGTAGTCGTGATAATTACTGAAAAATCTTGGACTCAAAATTTCTTCCCTAGTCTGTATGAACTTCTAAAGGAACGCCATGCCTTGAGATAACTTGATTTAAAAA
>NW_017300161.1:44215-44594 GCF_001594075.2 Trachymyrmex cornetzi
CCTACACCAACTTTCAACGTCTTGTTTACAGGACGCCCAATAGAACTTTTTTCGAATTTTTTCTAAGGTTTTATTGATCCCAAAATGTCTTCCTGACGGAGAATCATGTGCCTGTTTCAAATTCTGTTGAATCCCTTAGGAACAACTAATTGAGCAATGGAATCTCTCAGATTTGGTGCCTCCCACCTTTTGTAAAGTACACCATTCCTAAGCTCTAAAGATTCCCAATAGGACCAGTAAATCTTAGCAGAAGCATCTCTGGATGCAATCTCCTGCCAAGAAGGTCGGATCCCAGTCTCCTTTCCTTGGAAAATAATTGCAATACTAGGATCCTCTAACTGTTCCTGTCGCCAGGTTTCACCATTGTCCTCAGCCAAGA
>NW_017300161.1:44663-45277 GCF_001594075.2 Trachymyrmex cornetzi
AGTCCCCGCACAGGGTCGTCTGGATAAAGCATCTGCATTCCCGTGAAGAATTCCTTTCCGATAAATGACCTGAAAGTCGTATTGTTGAAGCCTTTCCGACCAACGTGCTAACTGGCCTTGCAAATCTTTGAAGGACATCAGCCATTTCAGCGACGCATGGTCCGTCGGCACCACAAACTCCCTACCATACAAATAATGGGAAAATGAATTAATCGCTTCAACAATGGCCAAAAGTTCTCGCCGCGTCACACAATAATTTCTTTCTGTTTTACTAAGGACGCGACTGTAATAAGAAATCATCTTTTTTTCTCCATTTTGATGTTGCGACAAGACTGCCCCTATTCCACGTCCTGACGCACCAGTGTCTAGAATAAATTTACCTTCTCCTCGTGGAAAAGATAAGATTGGAGAAGAACTAAGCGCTCCCCGTAATTCATTAAATGAATCATCACACTGTTTATCCCAAACAAATCTCGCTTGAGTTTCAGTTAACTTGTAGAGCGGCTTTGCAAGCGAAGAAAATCCTTTAACAAACTTTCAGTAGTAAGAACATAGACCTAAAAAGCTTCGAAGATGCTTTTTGTTTCGTGGGATTGGCCAATTGATTATGGCAG
>NW_017300161.1:45526-46119 GCF_001594075.2 Trachymyrmex cornetzi
CGCCGGAGCATTACACAACCAAATGGTATTACCTTAAACTGCCATAATCCATTTCCGACCGAAAATGCTGTTTTCTCTTTATCTTCCGGTTGAATTTTAACCTGCCAGTATCCACTTTTCAGATCTAACGTGGAATACCAAGAGCTACCTGAAAATTGATCGAAAATATCATCTATCCTGGGTAAAGGATAAAAATCCTTTTTAGTAACCGCATTTAACTTGCGATAATCAACACAAAATTTTATCGTCCCGTCTTTCTTTTTTACCAAGACAGCTGGCGATATCCAAAGACTCACAGATTCCTCTATTACTCCCTGTTCTCTCATTTCTTCAATAATTTTATCAACTTTTTCTCTCATATGAAACGGAACTCGACGTGGAACCTATTTCATGGGAAGAGAATTTTTTAAGTTAATTAAATGTTCATCCACTTCACAATTTCCTGCGACAATTTGCTCAGAAAATACATCACTAAATTCGTTTAGCAATTCCGCAAAAAGTTTCTTTTGTGATTGCGTTAAATATTCGGAATCTTTTTCAAAAAGAGACCTCAAACTCGAAGGAACATCAAAGTCAAACGATTTGTTTACGCG
>NW_017300161.1:46181-46991 GCF_001594075.2 Trachymyrmex cornetzi
GACTCAAAGATATTCCCTAAATTAAGTTTCTCGAGAAAATCTATACCAAGAATGCAATCATCATTAATTTTTGCTACTAACATTGGAATTTCAACTAAATAGCTTCCTAGCCGAACTTTTGTGTGCACCTTATAGTTAATTGAAACCTTCTCCCCCATACCTATAGGATATGTTAAACTACAATTATCTATTTTAATTTTACATTGATTTGATTCAATTAAATTATCATTCAAAATTGACACATCAGAGCCTGTATCAATTCTCAAAATACACCGTTTATTATTTACTTCTCCTTGGAAACAGAATTTCGTTAAATTACGTCGAAATTTATTGAACCTGAAAGAACATTGATTATTATTACAACTAAAGTTTTTCGGGGTATCTCCCAAATTAGTCGAACGCACCTCGCAAAGTTCGACTATTCCCGGTTTACCGATTTACCTGGACATTCTGATCGGAAATGCCCCTCTTTACCGCATTCCCAATATTCTTTATTATTTCTTTTTTTAATTTCCTTAAAATCCCTTTCCTTTTCAAATTTTTTAAATCTATTTTTATTAAATTTTCTTTCTTTGTCTTCATCTCGTTTTGATTCTTTTTCTGTTTTTCAAAATAAAAATTTTTCCCCTTTTTCTTTTCGTAATTATAATTTCCCCCTTTTTTGTACTGAAATCTGCTTTTCTGTATTAATTTAACCGATTTTGCACGCTCAATCGTCACTCTGAGAGACGTTACTCCCTCGATTTGAAGAGTTCTCTTTACGAACCCGTCGGATAGAGCGGAAATGAATTGTGCGCCCACGATTTTATC
>NW_017300161.1:47898-53455 GCF_001594075.2 Trachymyrmex cornetzi
TTTTTTTTGGTCCCGCACGAAAAATTACTATGGGACAGCAACAATATTATATTTTCCGTGCGGGGTTTTTTATTTATTTTTTACTATAAAACACATTTATTGAAATTTGTCTTTGTCGTTTTGACAATTTTCGGCACACATACAGACATCGCAACAGTTGATATTTAGTTGTTTGCAAGAACAACTGTTGCGAGTACACGGCGTTTTCCCGCCGCAATTGCAAAAGAATTTTTCCAGATACTCAATCGCGGTGTCTCCTTCAAAATAATTTGGACAAAGCGTACCATTTATTTCTAACCACCCATAATTTGTAGGATTTAAAGATTGAATCTTGGCAGAAGTGGCTTGACTCCATTCATTCAATTGCCAGGAACTTCGAAGTATATGTTGCACCAGTGAAGCTTGTGATGGTGGTAATTTATTAATTGGAGCATTTTTTTCTTTGGCTATGCTGTACCGCAATGAATTTACACAATTTCGAGCTGCTTTTGATTTTATTTTGGGATCATACATGGCTGCTAGATAAGTACTTACAATCTCTACAGTTTGTTTAATTGGTAGTAAGTGCAAATTCGAAAGTTTTTGAAGAGTTTCTTTATCCATTGTTTTCAGAGCTAAAAATGCTGTTCTTTTCCCAATTCCAAAAAATGAAGAAGTGGTATCACAACCAGTAAGCGCATGCATTGCCAAAAGAGCACGCAATAAGTTATGATCCAGTTTACTTGTTAATGTATGAATTGGAATATGACGACGCTGATCTACAAGAGAGGATATTTTCCCTGTATAAAACCATAACTGTGGGTTATTTTCAAAATTTGCGTAATGCGATAAAAGTAAAATAAGTACATCAGTGTCGGGGGACTCCACAATAATTTGACGGTTGAATGACTCTGATGCTTGAATCTGCTTAACGTGAAAAACAAGACGCGTATCTGCTTCTACATGGTTGGATTCGAAGTGATTATCAATAGAATGTGTCGCGGATGTAATGACATGAACACTTTCTCGAGGTTCAAAACCACCAGCAAGGTATACTTTTTTATGAGATTGTTCTATCATTATAGAACATTTTGGTAGATTATTTCCAATATAATTACATAGAAATTTAGTCAACTCAGATTTATTCTCGTCATTTCCAAGTACTTTTTTAAAATCAGGGAGAGGTCTTCCTCCATTAATATCGAATTTATTTGTAACGTTTCCGTATCGATGTGTCCGTTCTTCTTGTTTCGGATTTGGTGACGTGTCATCATACCGATCAAATATCATGTGAATTTCATCAGCGTATGACAAACGTCTAATAAGTCCTTCCATTATTCGATGACCTACATCATTAAATGTCCGTAAGGATTTAGTATTTAATGCTTGCAATTCAGCCATTCCATCAATCAGAATAACGATCGAACCATCACAAACAGGAATTTTAGAAGTAATACTTTCTTCTATTTCTTTCTCAAGAATATGCATCAAATCTGATTTTACTGCAGTTCGTCTAGTGCCATCTGATTTAAATAATGCACTCGGTATTGCAGTAAGTGGATAACTCAGTACAGTATTCATGTTAACATCGGTACGTTTCTGGGATACATCAAGTCCTCTTTGATAAACCGTTTCTGGTGAAATTAATTTTTTTCGAGTTTGTCCATTTATCTTAACCACTGATTGTTTGTTGAGGTCACTGAATGTTTTTAACTGCGTTTTAGGTATTGGATCATGAAATTCCTTACGAGATGAAGAACTTTCCTGCAATCGATCTGAAATAAATTTCATTAATTGTTTCTTTCCAATAGTCAGTGCGTTTAGTAAGCTACTTGCAATTTCCGACGATGCTACAAGTCCACTGCTAATATTGATTAAAACATCAGACCGTGTTTCGTCTGAGAAGGGATCTGACATGTGAGATTTCACATAATTATAAATAATTGAAATATCATCCTCATCTCTTTTTAATGCAGTTTTTCCTTCGCCTTCGTGTTCAAATATTTCGTACATCTCATTTGCATTTTTATAACCACTTCGGAGCTGCATCATTGATGAATATGTAGCAAGAATATTTTGGGTTACTGTCCACCTCAGAACGGTTAAATCTTTTCGAGTAAATCCAATAATTCCAGTGTGACTTTTAGAATCTTTTATAACGGTTCTTTCTACGCTCATATCGGTCCACAATGCTCTAAATGGACCTGGAGAAAATTTTATAGAGAAATTTCCCGACAGAAATTCATTCCGAACTTCATCTGGAAGGTTACATGTCATATCCAATACGTACAAAGTACTCCAGCGAGAATAATTTTGTTTGTTGCATGCAAAAAAATACGGAAGCATAGAAGCTTGAGAAACAATATGTGATTCCCAGTCTGATTCACGTTCAGCTCGAATATATTGCAGTACTAATTGAAGAGACTGTAGGCAATCGTCCCAGAATTGAAATGTTGGTGAACTATGTCGCTTTTCATTCCTAAATTCATTTATTAGTGGAATAAGAAATTCTTGAGTTTGTCTTGAGAGGCGTAGATGGTCATCTCTGGTACAAGCGTCATTCAAGTAGTTTCTGTGAAAAGACTTACAATCTTCAAAGTATAAATCTATTAAATGGAGACGATTATTTACAGCTAGCCAGTTCATAAAGCTTTCAAACAGTAGTTGGGAAAGAACTTCATAACACAAAGTTAATCCTCTTATTGCCCTGTGAAATTGTTTACCTTGAAGCATTTGCTCAACGGTATTACACGCGTAAACGCCTGATTCAGCAAGCATATCTGCAAGGCCACAATCCCCCCATAATTTTCTAATACATGAAATCATAACATTTAAGCTATGAAATCCTCCAAGACGAAGAACTGTCGATGAAAATTCTTGGGGATTAGCCAACTTAATTTGCTGAGCGATAGCATATAATTGTTGATCAAAAGTATGCACGGAATGACTTTGACCACAAGCTTTTACACGATCTTGACCTTCTTTTAGAGTTGTGTATATTGTCGCCATGTCACTTGGTTTTGCATTGATTGCTGGAATATACAAAGGAACTGTTATAATGTCACCACCATCAGCAAGGTGAGTATTGAAAGCTACCCAAGAAAGTATCTCTTGACTGGCTATTTCAGAATTACGGATTCCACGAGAAATTGTCCTCAGCAATGACCACGTTATATCTTGAGCTGAAAGTATATCACGATTTACTATTTTAGATTGTATGACTTCAACTGAATTCATGTGCCTTGCTGGCATCGCTTTGCTCGTTGGTTTTTGATAAGGCATTAGTTGAGCAATTGTATGATTCTCAATTTGTAAAGATCTTTCATTCTTTTTTTTAATCTGAGCTGCTTTAAATTCAGTTCCGAGGACTTGATTTTGGAATATCACTCGTGCCATGGCGTGATAAGTGTCTTTACCATTAATGGTTTCAGTATTTATATCGACATTATCATCACCTTCTTGAATAAAATGTCCACCTGCTTCTTTGTGCACAACTCCTGTCGGTACATAAACGGAATCTTTTTTTCCCAGTTCATGTTCTGCAGCAGTTGTACGAAAAGATCTTAAATCATCATAAGATGAGCTAAACCCGTAACTATGCAATAGTTCAACTAACATTTTACTACCGAATTTATGGTGTGTTAACAACATTAGTCCGTGATGAAATGGTGGGACTACTGGATTTTTTGTTCTCCTGGAAGTGTATATTATGCACTCACATAAAGTTAAAACACGTCGATATAGTGTTTCGAAGTGTTTATTATTTGGAACAGGTGTTGCATTTTGAAAACAATCATCATTCACTATCCATGACATAAATTTCAAAAGAATGTCAGGTACAAAATTCTTAGATGCGTCAAGCGAAACGTCATTTGGATAATCTGAACTTTTTGGAATCTCGTTAATGTGTTTCTTAATTATTTGCGCAGCTCTATGAAGAATTTGTTCGTCTCCAAATTCAATTACCGGTGTTTCTGCTTCAATAATTTCAATAGAATCATTCAGTTCTAGTAATTTGTGTGCGAAATTTCCTATTGATAATTTGCTCGAACACAGAATATCAGCTTTACCAGGATTAGAATAAAAAATGAAATCTGGACCTACTTTTTGTACTTTTTTTTTAATATAATAAGACCGGATTTTTACAGTCTCTTTTGGTACTCCTTCCACTTTCGATATTATTTCCTTGTACGTTTCACAGAGAAGTAAAATCAGGAAGTAAAATTAAAATCAGGAAGTAAAATTAAATTCCCAGCTTCCAACCTTTCTAGGAATACGTTAAATGTTTTTAAAGCAACTGTGTCATGTAATGGAACATTACTACCTTTTGAGTTCAATAAAGCATCAAGTGCTTTTTGAGAAGTGTAATTTTGGTAGCACGGATACAGATGGTAACGGGCATGAACTTCGAATAAGTTTGGCACAGATTCGATTCTTTGTTTTACATCTGTATCATTTCTTACTTCAGCAGCGTTAAGCACTTTAGTTTTTACATTCTCGTAATTCTGTGAAACGAGTGAGAATTTAAATTTTTTGCTTTTTTTGTTATCTTCTGTCTTTCCACATATAAAGCATAATTTTAACCAATCAAATGATGTAGAACGGGTTATACGTTTACTTGACACAGTCGGAACATCATCAATGGAACGCTTTTTTAAATTTACGTCGCCTTCCTCCATAATTTAGTATAAATACAAATTGCGTACAAATAATTCAATATTAAACCGAACAAATTAAATGAATTAATTTAGGATTATAAAAGCAGCGAGTAATCAGTGACGCTTCAACTGCATTCTTAAATAACCCGATAAAAATGGCTCGCATATAATCGTATCTGATTCGGTGGATTTTGACCGGATATAAGCATATATATTCATATCTGCAGAAATGATCGTAAAATAAAAAAAATCGGGCGCATGGTGGATTCGAACCTGCGGCGCTCGGATTACAAAGCAAGCGCTTTACCCGTTAAGTTACAGTAGAACATAACGAACACTTGAAAATTAAGTTACTCGCCGCTCAGAGTGGGACATTTTTTCTAAGTAGATAAATACTACTCAGGTGAAACCGTAAAGAAGAAAAACAAAGAGCCAAGACAAACGTTCTAAATAATTCCTTTATAAATAAATAGTATAAATTATTTTCGTGACTATCCAACTATGATAATACATTATATCGTACATTTATAATATAATGTAATAATGAAAATAAACATGAAGATTTCTCTACTCCCCCGCACAAGATATAAAAATAAAAAAACATTTGTATTTATTTCAATCACATACGTATGTACATATATCCTACACATATATAAATGTATACATTGTTGAAATAACATATATCTACTTTCAAGTATACAGGGTGGACCATCTGAAGTGATCCAGTGAAATATCTCGAAAACTAGTAGGGATAGAGAAAAATGTTTCGTATGAAAAGTTTAGGGTTACACGGGGGAAGTATGGTACTGACCTTGAAAAATCCTTGGAAGGTCATTCAGGGGTCACGATGGTTTTTTTAAATGGAACCCCTAGTTTTTCACCATGGGATGAGAAAGCTGGTTTCAAGCCCTTTACGAAAC
>NW_017300161.1:54414-56984 GCF_001594075.2 Trachymyrmex cornetzi
GTAACCCTAAACTTTTCATACGAAACATTTTTCTCTATCCCTACTAGTTTTCGAGATATTTGACTGGATCACTTCAGATGGTCCACCCTGTATATGCAATTGGTAAAAATTAGACTTAAATGCAATTGTTATGTTGTAGACAGAGCGACTACAACCGGTCGAATTCCATTCAGATGATTTTTCGTAAAAGAAAACTCATACTTTGATTTGTGTCTACACGATCTAATTTTCATCAAAAGACGTTCAATTACGGTTTATTTTCTTCAGAAAAGCATTCTCTACAATTTTTATTTGAAACATTTTTTCATAAAAAGTGCAGTTTTCGAGTAATAAGCTTAAACGTGCGAAATAATGAGTAATTTTAATTTAAAAAATTAAATTAAAAATGCAATTATTTTTTTATTTAACCCGATTTCTGGCTTCATTTAAACAAATTAAGTATACTTCGATGTTTTTAATATATTTTTATAATAATTTTTTATTTTGTTTGACTTTAAAATAATTTAAACGTATTTTATTACTGTTAAAACACGACTTCGTAATCGCCATGTTTATCGCCATTTTGTATTAACTTCCGCAACAGCAAATCAACTTATTCATGTAAATTCCATCTCAGGACATCAAAAACTATCGATTAAGCCCAAAAACAGCGACTAGAACGTCAGTGGTCACGTTTTCGATTTTTAAGCGTCTTTTCGGGGGCGATCCGCTCGCCTATGAGCCTAACGAGGCAATACTCTCCCCGAATTTTTGTCTCCTGTTCGTGAACTGCTAATAATAGCTTTGTAACGTTTGCGTTTCCCCGAAACGCATTTCAAGTTTCGACTTCAATTTCTCGAATTGAAAATTCTCTAAATTTTGTATGTTTTCCAAAATTGCGCGTGCTCGTTCTCGCAATCACGACGCCAAAATAGCGGTCTTTGTGTCGTCTTCCCAACGGTTCGCTCGAGCGATTAGGTTAAATTGCGCAAGATACTCGCGTAAAGGTACGTTCCCCTCATAAATATCCGGCTTAAGTTTGACGCCCATCTGACCGCGAAATGCCGGAGGCGCATCAAAACGACCAACGGCGCAAGTGAGCCATTAGACTTGCCTCGGTAGTCTAATGGCTCAGGACGCTCGTACGGTTTACAAGAGATCCGGGTTCAAATCCCGGCCGAGGTAATATTTTTCGCAATAAATTTATTAACAGATTTTATATATTAACATCTTTATAATATATGATGCTTGGTGGTAGCATCAAATTATTAAATCGCTTGTCAATTTAATTCGCGATTACTAAAGTAGTTCTAATTGCGTTTATTTAGTCCGGAAAAATAATTCGGCGCGCAGTTAGAAAAAGACTACAATATTGTATATGCAAGTACATATATAGTATATATTAGTAATTCAAGATTGAATTATTAAAAAAAAAGCAACGAAGATCCAGCTCCGACCGTAATAGGCAGTTAAATTTCTAGTATTAATTGAGTTTCTCAAATATACGAGCAAAAAATATAAATATATTGATTAATTTTTAAATTTACCTATTTTTTCTGAGAAGTCGCATGTAATTTTTGGAGAAACTTTTGGGAAGAATACGTTCTGTATTGAAACGTGAGTGCTGGATTGCGTGGGGTTACATTAGATGACTGAATTGAGACTGAATGGCGTGAAACAGCGTCGAATGGACAAATCTTCAAAAATTTCTGAATACATATTCTCCATGTTTGTTTATAAAGAATTATCACGCTACGATTCCATAATAATCTAAGATTTTATTAATATTTACACACATCAAGATTGCGTTCCGATATTAATTGTGAGTACTAAAAATTTATGGTACACGTAATGTGTACTATAGATTTGAAGTACTCACAATGAATATCGGAACGCAATCCAAACACGTACCAGGTATGTAAATATGAAACCGGAATTTACTAATAGATGGCCATAGCTGTCAATGTAGTTGCCGTCAGACCGCGTCATTGACGCCATTTCCTTGTTCTGACATCTGACAAAGATTTTCAACTTACAACAATACAAGTTTCATACAACAGTATAGTTTGTAATAGCGTTGAACATGTCGAATTTTGTGCCTGGAAACTACAATTTGCGGACAGCATTGATTTTCTGTTACCATTTGAAGAAAACTGCTGCAGAATCGCATCGAATGCTTGTCGAAGCTTACGGTGAGCATGCTCTTGGTAAATCACAGTGCTTTGAGTGGTTTAAAAAATTCAAAAGTGGCGATTTGGACGTAAGAAACGAAGAACGTGAAAAACCATCGAAAAAATTTGAAGACAGCGAATTGCAAGCATTGTTGGATGAGGATGACGCTCAAACTCAACAACTCGCGGATTAATTGAATGTGACACGAGAAGCCGTCTCTATACGTTTGAAATCCATGGGAAAGCACAGAACATATACAAAGAGAAGCGCAAGCTCTGTGTTGAATGATGGAAACGGAGAATAATCGTTGCGCCTCAAGTGGTCTGGCAGAGAACTAATATCCTATATATGTGTAGGTTTGAAGCATGGACGCAATAAACCTACACATTCCCAGGTAGAGAGAGAGAGAGAGAGAGAAC
>NW_017300161.1:57928-65789 GCF_001594075.2 Trachymyrmex cornetzi
CTTGGCTCCGTCCGATTACTACTTATTTGCATCGATGGGACACGCACTTGCTCAGCAGCGCTTCACTTCTTACGAAGATATACGAAAATGGCTAGATGACTGGTTTGGCTCAAAAGAACAATAATTTTTTTGGCGTAGCATCCACAAATTGTCAGACAGATGAGAAAAATGTATAGCTAGCGATGGACAATACTTCGAATAAAATATTTTTTATCATTTTCATGCAAGAAACATGTATTTTCTATTAAAAAATTCCGGTGTCATATTTAGATACCTGGTACAGTAAGTTTAACAGAGAATAAGAGACCAACGTGAAATATTTTACCGATCCATTGCATGAAAAATCATGTTATAAAAGCTTACAACCAAAGAAAAGTAAACCAAACAAAAAAAACTGAAAAGGAAAGGAAGGTACCCAAGAAATAAGTATATGGTGTTAAAAAAAGCAATATTAACCGTCACTAAGCAGCAAAAGCTGTAACTAAGCCTCTCTGAAGTTAAAATAGTTTTTTTAACTCTATGCTGTAGATAACAATTTATAAATTAATAAAAAAATGAAATCAATTAATTTGGCTACTGAGAGATTTAGTTGCAAATCCAAGGACGTAGAGGGATGTTCATCAGCACCAAACAAACGCAAAAAACATGTATTTTCTCTTGCGTTTGTTTTATACAAATTCTCGAACATGAGAGTTAAATGTCGAGCATTAATTATCATGGTTGAAGCCGTTTCTCCTCTCACCCTCAGAATTGATTTGAACACGCATAAAGATTGAACGTTACTCGGATGAAGTTTATTACGTTCCTTGGTTTTTACGTCTGTCAGCATGGAAAACACTCTTTCGGCATTAGCATTAGGATTTGGAAGAGATCGAATTGCATTAATTAATTTAGTTAAAACTGGATATCTAAATTTTCCATCTGCCTTTTTAATTGCCATTATTGTTTTCCATGCTTCATCAAAATGTAAATTAATTATTGTCGCTTTCTGCTCTGATGTGAAATCCTTTTTTAGAAATTACCATTCTTCTTTTAATATCTCCTCATCAAATCCACCGAATTGTTGGTGTTCAAATAATCGGCGTG
Organism: Trachymyrmex cornetzi; assembly: GCF_001594075.2. NCBI lineage: Eukaryota > Metazoa > Arthropoda > Insecta > Hymenoptera > Formicidae > Trachymyrmex > Trachymyrmex cornetzi. The sequence goes on from NW_017300161.1 coordinate 59,015, forward strand.
AAAGAGCCGTCACTAGACGCAGTATCCATGGGCGTAGGGATACACGCGCCGCTCTACGGCGCATGCGCGGTAGCTCGTCGTTAGATCCTTCTCGTTGTTTTCCTCGAGAAGGATTCTCTCCTCTCTCGAAAGTAGTTAGTTGTTACCTTGTTTGTGCTCACTCGCTTTCTAATAAGTTCACAGATTCAGAAAGAGCTCTCTCAGTGTGTGGTTCTCATTAATACGATTATCTCAAGAGGATAATGGACAACCTGTGGCCATCCAGAGATTCGCCGTGCCGCAAATATCAAAGTTAACCTGTCTCACCACACGTCTCGATGTATGGCTCAAATCCGCCATCAAGGAAATCGACTCACTAAAAGAAGGTGAGTAACCGTCTCAAGATCTACTCTTACGAAATTCTCGTTCTTCTGACAATGTGACGAAGAACTGATCTTTTGACGGTCTCACTTGATTTTCTCTCTACCTTTCTTCGAGCTCACTATACAGATTATTCTCGAGTCGAAGAAGAGTGATTATTCTCATAGTTTATTCTCGAGTCCGAGTAAGTCTCACCTTAACGAATACTCTCGAGCTTACCGGACATCTCATTTCTAGCCTCAATCAGTGACAAATGCCATCAATTACGCAAAGATTGAAGTCAAGGTTATGGCATCCTCGCACATAATTACGGTGCATTAACGGAATTAATTTTAACGGATTTCAGGTTTCAAGTTCCTCGTGCTTTTGGCTCGTGCTGGGACTTACATTATTATTTGTTATGATCTACTCACCATCACCTTATGATTGTATCAATACAATACTTTGCCGTTATAATACAAAATTGATTCAATAAACTGTTCCACTGCTTGTTTCTAATTTCTCTTAAATTTCAGATTCTCTATACAAACCTTTTGAAGTATATCTCCCTCAAACAGTTGGGCAACAAAAAGAACATTCTGAACGGAGTTTTTCGGGTGTTTTTTTCATCTTCTTGCTGCAAAGCAAATTTAGGTTCAAAGATCCTCAATTTATCCAGAAATTCGTCATTGACAAAAAGTTTGTTACGAATTTCTTTCGCAGCGATGTCATAGAATGCCAAACAATTGTCGTAAACTGATTTGGTAATCTCACCCTGACCTTCCTGGTTCAATCGATCAAGAAGATCTTGGCAAGCTTCTCCAACCATAACTTGATCAGGAGATAAACGATTACACGCAAGCAAAGGATTAATTGTACTCATCGAAACAAAATTCAATAATGGTGCTTTTACAACATTTTTAAGAACAGTTTTTAAAAGATTTTCCGCAGCTGACTGAAGTAAATGAACTTTTTTTCTTCAGTTTGAAAAGACGCATTAAACTTGTTAAATGCATCCAGAATATACTCAAGAAACAAAAGATATGCTTGTATTTCTGAATTTTGTATCAGAGATAGTAAAGCAGCCCCAGACTTTGATTTCTCGCTCAATTGCTCTTCTTGCAAAAATTTTAATAGCACATCCCAATTTTTGTTCAGTCTAGCCACGCATGCATGACGTGAAAGCCATCGCGTTTCAGACAGTTTTAAAATTTTCCTACAAGTCTCATCAAAACAAAATGATTTTTGGGATTGCTCAAAAATACACGCGCGTTTGGGACTGCTAGAGATAAACGATGCCACTTTTCGCAAAAGCTCCTCGCATGCTTCAGGAATTGCGCTGCAAGCTGCATTTGCTACTAATGCAGATGCGTAACAAGGACATGGCATCGTTATCAAATTTTTGCAATGTTTTTGTAATTTAATTTTAAATGATTCGTATTTTCCTGTTATAACAGAAGCATTATCACAGGAAAGAGCGAGAATATTTGAAATCGGAATTTGTTTTTTCCACATTTCGGCTCTAAAATTTGTAAATAATTTTTCGGCACTACAATCACTCGGGTCCAAATGAATTAATTCTAATAATTCCGTTCGAACATTCAAAGTCTGAAGATCGACGTACCGAACAAGAAACGTCATCCATTTATCATTAGTTAAATCAGATGTTTCGTCAACAAAAATAGAAAATTTATTATTTTGTAATTTTTCAACCAACCGCTCCTGTTCGCGAACACATAAGACATTCTTTATTACTTTCGGTGTCTTATTCCGATTCATCCTCATACTTTTCAAGACTTCCGGATCTTCTCCGAGGTCTTGAAAAAAACTTAAGATTGACTCTGCTGTATCAAATGGAATGTTTTTCTCGGCAATTAATGCTGCAAATTTTATTTCCGCGATTTTTTTCCGATCTTCAAAAGGCACAGGTTCTTCGTCATGCGTATTCAAATCTACGCTGAAGCCCCTTTTCTGACACTCCGAAACATGTTTCTTACTGTCAGAATGCCGCGTAAGCTTATTGAAACCACATCGAAACTTTAGATTGCAGAAGGAGCAAAAACAATTGAAAGGATTGTTCGGGATTATTTGCAGCCATGGTTTGTATTGTTCATTTTCAAGCAAAATTTCCTTTCATGAGATTCCTTTTCAATGATTTTACTTCATCAGAGCAATAATTTACTATGTTAGTTCGATGAGCTTTCGATTCAGCATGCTTAAAAATTGCTGATGAACAAGAAAACGTTTTATTACAAGGGATACAAAAATATGAACTATCATCATTAGGAACTTTTTTAATCCAAGATTTACATTTCTCGTTTTCTAGCCAATCATGAGAAAAATTACGTCTTTTTGCGTTCCCATAATCTACGCATTCCATACTGAAGAATACAAAAATACAAAAGAACCAATTAAAGAAAGATATAAAACAAAGAAAAAACAGCAAGTAATGAAAAAAAGATAAAGTGTAACTGTAAATACCTTTGCAAGAATGCATACTATTGTCTAGAAAGAGGGAGAGAAAAGTCGTCTAACAACGTAACTATCAAACTAATACTACTGTTACGTCCGGGAGGACTCCACGATTTCCTCGTTTCGAGATCACTTAATAGGGTGATCGTTGAGACAGGACGGGAGAAAAAAATGCGAGAGTTAACGGTTACCGATCGGCGAGCATGACAATATGTAGAAAATGTGTCGTTGAAAGCCTTCCCAACGATTTTGGAAAGATAACAAAAACATAGATACCCAGGATCACCCGATCCGCGGTAATAAAATTTATGACAGATTACAAACCATGTCGAGAATGTTCGTTTTGAAACACGTTCAGTTTAAATAAGAAATATCTAAAAACGGATCGGGAGAATCCTGGGTAAATAGAAAGTGTCATTCCCAAACGTATGTAACGTGTTGAAGGGCGTTTTTTCGTTAACAACTGGAAATAGTAGAATAGAAATAGCTTGACAAGAATAGATTTTAATTTTTTGCCGACGATCATAAAATTCTGAAGAAATACTGTCTAGACGAAAAAAAGCACGTTCAAGTATCTAATAAAAGAGAAATCGAAAATAAGAAAAAAAGGGGGAATGTGAGTTTTCAAATTGTCGTGGTCGGGTCGTTCGGAAGGGACGATGAGTGAAATACCCCTTCTCTTCAGAGAGAATACCAAAAACTAAACTCGCCAATGGGTGACCGTGGATCTGAAAATCTAGAGAAGGTGATGATGTATCACCAATAAGTTCTCAAGGGATTGAAACTTACAGTGCGGGCGGAGCAAATTTTAAAAGTAGTTCACCAGTAGGAATATGAAACACAAATTTCCTACAAAAGCAGAAAAATCCCTCCAACTCGAATCCTCAATTTTTCCCATTCAATATGTCTCATCAGAGAACCACCCTCTATATAAACCGTAACACTGCGAGACTCGCTCTTTTTATTTTTTGATCTTACTCTGTGTCCGGTCCTCAAGCAGTCCGTCATTCTCTCGCAGTCCATCAGTTATTTCGTTCAAATAAGATATATAGAGCCTGTTCAGTGTATAATAGAAGATCTCGCCTATTGCATCAAGAACGAGTTTGTCTGCGAGCTACTCCAAGACCAGAACACTGAACCCAGAAGACCAAAGCCTACCGCAACAGTAAGTCTTTTCTTCCATATTCTTCTATTTACTCGCGAACCTTTAATAACGTAATTCACAACATAGTGCCACGAAGGGGGAACAATCGCCCGTTTAGAGGTTGGCTTAGAGGTCGGGCTTATTTAGAAGCGCGAAGATTATTGGATGACGCTTACGCACAATTCCAGCGCTTCGCAAATTTAAGAAATATCGAGAATCGCCCAACAACACCACCACCGGCACCGCCGGCACTAGCGGAATCACCGCAGCTACCAATTGGCCGTTCGCTGTAGTAGCGGCTTCCCGTTCACCGTCTCCACCTTCCCGTTCACCTTCTCCCATTCGGGAACCTGCTTCTCCAGCGTTATCCGAAGCCCTTACCATACGCATTTTTCCCGATACTCCTCCACCAACACCTGACTCTTCCATTATCTCAATTCCGTTTTCTCCCTGCCGAACTCCTTCTCCGGCGAACTCCACGGACAGCGTGGAGTTCCTGAAAAAAATTCCTCCTCTACCGCCGAGAACCTATTTTCACCTACAAGAAAGCGACTCGTTTGAGTCACTCATTAGATAATTCTAGCGAACTACCTAACCTATTCCCGAGGGGACTTACACGATTGGTCCCCATTACTTCGATCCACAGGAGATACGGCGTGCAATTGCCGCTCTCCCTCCTCGCTCTGATATCCCTGTATTCATCCCGAATTCCGCCTATCCATATCTAGTACCGGTGGAATTGTTCTTCAATCTCTTTCCTCCTTCCTCCGCTACTATACACGAACTATAATAAAAAAAACCAGTCAGCACTGCTCCCTCTCAAGGTTCATTCTCTGGCGGCATATATGTAAAATGTTAATAGCGAACCAAACTTTTATTGTAATCTAAGTGTAGCAACGATTCGAGTGGAAATAATAATTTCAGTTATAATAATAATTTCGGCTCGCAACAACATAATTTGATTGTAATAATATTTTTGTTTGTATTAACTATTTTTAGTTAATTCTTAATAATGAAAAATTTTTAATTTGTAATAATGAGCTTTATGATAATTTCATTTATGTGTAATCTTTCTCTATTTTTTATTGCTTTCTTTACCTATTAATAATAGATAAGTAATGTTTAGTTTAAATAAACGATGTTAATAATTTTACATTTCTCTCATTCTCTTATTTTAAAACCCTGAGACCTCGTAGTCGTTAGCCTTGCCTTTTCAGAGATCGCGCGTGGTCCAGTCCCGAGTTAAAGGGATTAGATTCCTTGACTCGAAATTTGGACCGACGACCGCACCATTCGTAGGAAACAGGCGTTAAAGCGTCCTTACGGGACGTTGATCCATATTCCGAAGCGAGCACAAAAGGGGTGCGTTCGATTTGCGGTACTCGCCTCCGTGCGGGTACCTGCGAGAAAAGAGTCTGACCGTCCTTCCAAGTACCCTCACCGTTCCCGTTCCTTCTACTCTCCGAGAGGATCACAAGTAAAAATTTCCAAGGGTGTGTTTGGACGTAACACTACATTCAAAATAAATCCTACTACAAAACAAAAACCACTTATGCCCGTTTCTACCAATGTGGATTAACTTTAATCTCGGTTCAACTTACTCTTCATCTTTTTCTTATTTTTAAAACTAGAAAAAGATGAAGAATTAGTTGAACCGAGATTAAAGTTAAACTGCATTGGTAGAAACAGGCATTACACGTTAAATTATACATAGAACACAAATAATAATCTAACAATATAATTTTCTAATCACTACAGGAATCTAATTTCACTACAGGAATTTTAGGAATTTCTAACCTTATACGTGCTAAGCATGAAGCGAATAGAAACAAAAACAGATCGCGAAAAAAGATAATTTCATGTCTATAGGGGGTCATGAAGTTTGCGCTGGATGCGCGGCAATCGAGCAATGGTAGCGGTCCCACTTTTCATCGTGCCCTGATGCAAAGTTTTCCCGGAATTTTTATATGAATAATGACATCTAGGAAAAATACTGAGAAAGTTTATATGCTTTTTGGAACATTTAGTATTCAATTCCTGATATATTAGAAAATATGTAACACTTGCATATTTTTCGAAAATCGCAAACAATTAATATTTCGTAAACTGTCGCGTTTTAAAATCATTTTTGCTATTAATGGAAGGTTATATGATTATTAAAATTTATTAAAATCCAGGGTTGGGGGTAATTTTTTCTTTTAACTAAGTTAAGTTAAAGTTAACAACCTTGAAAATTTAACTTAGTTAAGATACAAGTTAATGTATTGTTACGTCCAAACCCTTGGAAAAATTTTAATTTGTTAGTGATCCTCTCGGAGAATGAAAGGAGCGGGAACGGTGAGGGTACTTGGAAGGACGGTCAGACTCTTTTCTCGCAGGAACCCGCACGGAGGCGAGTGCCGCAAGTCGAACGCAACCTTTTTGTGCTCGCTTCGGAATATGGGTCAACGTCCTGTAAGGACGCTTTGACACCTGTTTCCTACGAACGGTGCGGTCGTAGGTCCAAACTTTGAGTCAAGGAATCTAATCCTTTTAACTCGGGACTGGACCACGTGCGATCTCTGAAAAGGCAAGGTTAACGACTACGAGGTCTCTGGGTTTTAAAATAAGAGAATGAAAGAGATGAAAATTAACATAGTTTATTTAAATCAAACATTATTATCTAATTATTAATAGTAAAGAAAGGAATGAAATTAAGATAGATTACGCATAAAAAGAATTATTACAAACTAGAATTACTATAAAAGTCATTATTATAAATTATACAGTTCGTTATTAAAATTCTAAAGATGGTAAATACAAACAAATATTAAAATGTTA
>NW_017300161.1:67038-68885 GCF_001594075.2 Trachymyrmex cornetzi
CTCAACGATCACCCTATTAGGTAATCTCGAAACGAGGAAATCGTGGAGTCCTCCCGGACGTAACAGTATAATGAAATTAATTGAATTAAAAGTTAAGTTAATAAAAAAAAGTAATTGAAAAATTAAAAGTTAAGGGGATGCTGGAGTGACGGTCGAAGTTAATCAAGGTCGATACTATAGATTTTCAGAAACTTACGCCTGTACGCTTACGCCCTCTGGGCGTCCTACAGCGCGTTAGCCTTGAAACCAAACGCATTTCCTCATATCGCATGCTATCGCATGCCTACCACATAGCTCCTACTCACTCTAATAAGTCTGTTCGAGTATTTGACGCGACGAACTTGAATAATATCGCGTTACAATAGATATACACCCAGTAGGTATAGTGTAGCGGTTCTAACTCAGATCCTCTGAGGGGAGCGCGGGGCGCGGGGATACTGAGGCGAGGGAAAGCGGGGATCTTCGGTGGTGGGGGTATGACGTCATGCGAAGTGGTCGTAAGACATTTCAGGGACTGCAGTCGCCACAAAAAACATCGCAAAAAAGGTAATATTACCATGAACAAAAACAAATAAGGATATTCGCCGGTATATGCTCCAACCGTTTTTGAATCACGATATATATAATTTTTCTATAAACAGCGTTTATTAATTATTTAAAATACCTGAATACAATTAAGTTTTATAATTATTGAGAGAATCCTATGTGGCTAGAGCGCGGGGAAGGAAGGTCTACGGCCGCCACCACCACCCGCCCATAGAAGTACGACAACCTTTTTTCCTTTTGTCTTTTTTATGACTTAGTTTTCACAATACGCTGTGTTCTTTTATTTTTATTTTACTAGGGCAAAGGATATGACGGACAGGTAGTAAAATAAAGTACATATATATAGTGATGCGAACGAATTTATTTTTATTCACATCTTATTACACCGATTTTTCTCATTTTATAATATTCTTTTGCGATCAGCAGCGTTCGAACACGATCAGTGGCTCGGACGTCGCTAGCAGCGGTTTCTGGAAAAAAGAGAATAAAAAACTTTTTGATCACTATTCGCTTTTTCAGCGGAGAATAATATGGATTACACTAGTCACCGTAAATGCAATACCTTATGGCTTATATTTTGATTGCGCGGATGATGATGAGTTTAATGCTTTTTCGTTGGGACATTCCCAATATCTCGGGTTTTCCTTCGATTGTGGTGGGGGACTTGGCGGACCTTGCTGTAAGGGATGGTACCCCTTGCGCTCGATCGATTTTCGACGTATATATTCTTTTACTCGATCCATGTCTTATCGCTCGTAATCGAAGTTTATGATTAAACGAAAAAAGCTTTGTACACTGTTTATGTACACTGTCAGATCGGTGATATGTCGTGATGCGCTAAGAGAAGCGCCGATATTTCGGCTGCTAAACAAAAAAAAACATAACTCTTCTGCAGTAAATGTGGAATGCAGGATGTGCAGGTATCCGCACAAAGTTAACGCTCGAGTTTTATGTTCATGCTTTGTCTTAACGACTATTTTGTCGGAATTTTCACGAAACGGAGAAATCGTGGAGTCCACTGGACATATACCAACGAAATATATATAGAACATAAGTGCTCGACACCTCAGTTGGTGCCTTGAGAGATTATCGAATCGATCGCAATAAGAGCAGTGCGGAAAGTGTGGCTAATCCAAGTGCACAAATTAAAACTATTTGAACAGTATTGTGAACAGTATTGTGAATAATATAGTGAATGAAACATGGAAAACCACGAGCAAGTGGAACGCGAACTGCTGGAGCAGTGTGGTCAGGTCGCTACTCTGGTTGAGTGTTTCGCGTGGCTGCAACGATGCGACGAG
>NW_017300161.1:72197-73426 GCF_001594075.2 Trachymyrmex cornetzi
GGTAAAAAGGACACAAAAAAGGCGAAAGGTGTAAAGAATAACGTCGTAGCGCGAATGATAACGTTTGACGATTACACCCGATGTTTAAACGAAGAGATCAAAATGATTCGTCGTCAGTCGTGTATACGATCAAAATTACACGAGTTATACACGATATCCGAGACGAAAATCGCTCTGAGTCCATACGACGACAAACGATACGTCGTACCGAACACGACGGAGACGTTACCATGGGGACATTGGCGGATACCCTTGTAATATATGCATTGACATTTATGTTATACTATTATGTACTATTATTATAATTTTACACGTCATGTATGTTTTTACGTTTATATAAGTATTACTATTATGTTTTATGTAGTACCATTTATTATGTATTATTATTTTCAATTCGTGTATTAACTATTTTCTTATATATTATCGTAATTTGTACTTTGTATATGTTTTCCTACAGTTTTTATTTTTTATTTTCATATAGTGAATATGTATTACTATTATGTATTATTATCATTATAATTTCGTCATGCATGTGTTTTTTTTACATTTATATAAGTCTTACTATTATATTTTGTATAATATCATTTATTCTATATTACTATTATTTTTCATTTCATGTATCGTACAGTTATAAGTATTTTATATCTGTATACTCCAAACGAAGATGGAAGGGATAATAAAAAATATTTTACACGTTTATATCCTTATGTAGATATATATTTCTTATATGTAGAATAAAAAAAATACATGAATCAAAATTGTATCAAATCACATTGTTTTTATGTATCCATGAATTGTGCGTTCCATCGAATCCCAGCCACTTGACGTACATCTTGTCTCCCTCCCTGCGCAGTACTTTTTCCACGTGATACACATCTGGATGAGTAGCGCGATGCAACTCGTGCTTGTAGAACGCTCCAGCGACGGATTTTCCGCGATAGTCTTCGAGTAAGTAGGTTACGGGATTAGTACGTTGTACCTTAACGATCGTAAACACCTCGGTGGTCCAATTTGGCGTGTAACCCTTCTCAAAAACCCTCTTGTACTTGCTCACGCGTACCGAATCGCCTACTTTGAATTTTGCCGGACCCGCGATCTTTATCGCGCTGTACACTGTGCCCAAGAGTCTTTCGGCGATCGCGGGAGTTACGTCAGCGGGTCGCATACCGATGGTGCGATGCTTGCGCGCGTTGTAATTTGATACGAGACGCGGCAGCTCGTCGACCCAC
>NW_017300161.1:76000-76248 GCF_001594075.2 Trachymyrmex cornetzi
GTGTACGGTGACTACATCGACTACGTGTGGAACAAGCTTCCGGGACACTTAAAGGTAGATTCGGAGGTTCGAACGTATCGTCGCTGCGACTACAATCAACCGTGGCAGCGAACGCACATCGACGGTCCGGCATCAAAGATAAAGGACTGTAGCGAATGTAAGCGTCGGGCAGCAGTCTGTTGAATCGAGCGATAAACGCGCTTCCTTTCGAGTTACATATCCCGGGCTACCAATTTTGCGGTCCGGGT
>NW_017300161.1:76912-80832 GCF_001594075.2 Trachymyrmex cornetzi
GATGCGACGGGACCTGGTACTCACTGGGTAGCGTACGCGAAGAGAAACAACCGCGTCGTGTACTTCGACAGCTTTGGTAATCTTCGACCGCCCAAGGAACTGGTGCGATATTTCGGGAACGGTGCTACGACGATAGAGTACAATCGCACGTCCTATCAGACGTATGATCAGAGCTTCTGCGGACAGATGTGCCTGTGATTTCTACGAACGGTCGACGCTCGTGAATTTAAAAAGCTCGACGAGGTGCCGTGAAATCTCAGTATTGGTCGAACGCTTTTCCCGTCATGTCATTGACACTTACACTGAGCGGGAAGAGCAGTCTCCTCGCGGCGAACTACTTCCCCGCCATAGATTTGAGTGACGGTGATTACGAGCTCGGTCTGATGATTTTTGAGACTTATCACACGATACCGAACGTAAACGAATCAAACAATAAATTTTATTTCGACAAAGACGACGCAGAAATTACAATTCCCGAAGGTTCGTACGAAGTACGAGACATAAATGAATTTTTGAAACGTGCAATTTTACGTTCGCGCCGCGACGCGCTTGAAACCGTTGACAACTATAACAGCGACTATAACACCGATGATGATGACGATGGCGAGGGTGCGGAATATCCAATAACAATCCGCGCAAACTATAATACAACACGATGAGATGCGAGATTAGATGCGCCTACAGAATAAACTTTGGCAAGCTCAACAGTATTGGATCGCTGCTGGGATTCTCGTCGAAGCGTATACTGCGACCGCAAAAATGGCACGAATCGGACGTGTCGATCAACATAATGAACGTAAACGTTATCCGCGTAGAGTGTAACGTGACCGCGGGTGCATACAGCAACGGCAAAGGTGCACACACGATACACGAATTTTCGCCGAGCGTACCACCGGGATATAAGATATCGGAAAGGTCCGCGCAGATCATTTACTTGCCGATCACCGCACGGAGCATTACAGATCTAACGATACGCGTTGTCGACCAGAACGGACGATTGCTCGATTTTCGCGGAGAGGAGATCACCGTCAGATTGCACGTGCGACAGCGACAGCGACAGCGATAACGGGAGCGTGAGATGTTCGTATTGAACGGAGTGGAGCGCACGCAGAGAGATAAAGAATTCTTTACAAAGCCGGTGACGTCACAGCTCGACAATACTCGCTCATCCGGTTGCATCAGCAAGAAGAAGCTTAGCGCGTCGAACGTTAAATTTTTACAATCTTTGGGATTCGCGGTGCGCAACTTTTGAAATGATTGATATCTTGAATATTACCGGTGAGCCGATCTTTGACGATCGCATCGTTAAGATCGTGACTCACACGTACAACCCGTTCGCCATTACAACTTTCGGATACAGCGATGAAATAAGAATACCAATACAGCAACAGGATTTGTACGTTGCCGTGCGAAAGTTTTCTTTACGTCGAAGGAAGATTGACGGTGAAAAAGAAAAACGATCAGACGCCTACGACGCTTGTAAATAATTCTGTGGCATTCATGTTTGATGAAATTCGATATGAACTCAACGGCGTGGAGATTGACCGCAGTAGAAACGTAGGCATAACAAGCACGCTCAAGAATTACGTGTCGCTGACGTACGATAAAGCTTTGATTGCACTCAACGCTGGATGGAACACTAGATCCGATACGAAGGAAGGACACTTTAATGTTTGCGTACCACTCAGCATGCTGTTGGGCTTTTGCGAAGATTACAAACGCCTGATCGTCAATGCTCGCCACGAATTGATTTTGATACGAATGCGCAACGACAACAATTGCTTGGTGGGAAATCCTGTGACGGAGTCTGAAATTGAATTATTTAAAGTACAGTGGCGGATGCCTCACGTTGCGTTAAACGAGATCAATAAATTATCAATGCTGCGAACATTGGAAAGCGGTCGTTATCTGAGCATGAGTTTTCGCTCGTGGGATCTGTACGAGTATCCTCTGCTACAGAATACGACAAAGCATTCATGGGCCGTCAAAACGGCGACTCAGCTTGAGAAACCGCGATACGTTATCTTTGCTCTGCAGACTGGTCGAAAAAATGTCATGTCACCGAATGGTAGCGTGTTCGACGATTGTAATTTGAGTAACGTGAAACTTTATTTAAATTCAACGTTTTATCCGTACGACGATTTTAAATTTGGATTTTGGCAAAAAGAGATACGCCGTCCTATTTGATATGTACGCCCGTTTTCGTAGAGCGTATTATGGAAATGATTGCTTCGAAACGCTACTCAACGTGCTCTCATTTACCGAGAAAGGACCTTTTGTAGTCATTGATTGTTCGCGACAAAACGAATCCGTCAAGGGTGCCACTGTGGACGTGCGCATAGAATTTGACTGCAAGGAGAATGTACCTGCAAATACTACAGCCTATTGTCTCATCATACACGACCGCGTGATTCAGTACAATCCGTTGACCAACGTTGTGCGTAAAATCACCTAAGTGCATTCTCCGACACGCTATAAAATATACGATTCATCGAAATCGATCGCAGTCTCGAAAAATCGTTCGCCATGACCGTACCAACATTTGTGGATCTGCAAGGATTTATCGTTGGAAAGAAATTTATCGTCAAGGAAGTGGCGGTGTTGAGAAAAGGAGCCATTCTCTCTCATTACATTTTTACGTGCCCTATGCCATGGAGTTTCTTGACAAAATCAGAAAAGTATTGCGCTTCCTGGCTGAGTGCTTATCACCATGGATTGCAATGGGAAGACGGGATAATCCCGTACACCATAGTGAAACGCCTAATTATAATGGCTATAATTGGTGTGGAAGAGAATGATGACAATAAGGCTCTCGTATACGTTAAAGGATGTGAAAAACGCGAATGGCTGGCTGATGTACTCGATAGCGACAACTTAACCATTGAGACCTTGGATGCTGATTACAAAGATATAGATTCTTTACATAATCTAGATATTACCAATACTATGCGATGTGGAAAACATAATAAGAATTGTGCGTTACAAAATGTATTTAAAATACATAACTGGTTAGGTGGTCACAAGGCCAAAAAAAATGTATCAAGTTTAAAAAATAAAATGAGATTTTTTTTTAAAATACGTTTTAGATTTCTTTTCCTTTCCCTTCCTTTGTAATGTATAAACGTATGTATAAACGTATGTATGAACATATGTATGAACGTATGTATAAACGTATGTATGTATAAATGTATGTATAAACGTATGTACGTACGTAAAAAACGTATGTATAAACGTATGTATAAACGTATGTACGTATAAACGTATGTATTAACGTATGTATAAACGTATTTATGAACGTACGTATGAACGTATGTATGTATGTATGTATAAACGTATGTATGTATGAACGTACGTATAAACGTATGTATAAACGTATGTATAAACGTATGTATGAACGTACGTATAAACGTATGTAAAAACGTATGTATAAACGTATGTACGTATGTAAAAAACGTATGTATATACGTATGTATAAACGTTTGTATAAACGTATGTATAAACGTATGTATGAACGCATGTATAAACGTATGTATGTATGTATGTATGTATATATAAACGTATGTATGTATGTATGTATAAACGTGTTGCGACATGTTTGAAATTCTTGGAAAGAGGGGGACGGCCTGCCCCTTCTTCGATTTTAGAAGGAACACCATATACGAAGTATCACAATTTACGAGAGTGCGATCAGTCTTGTGATACCCGCTTGTACGAAAGGCCCAACAGCAGCAGCAGCAACAGTAACAGCAATGTACTCCGCGGTAGGAAGCAACACACGAAAAAATTATTACGTTCCACTTCAGAATAATGATGAAACTCCATCATTTACGAAAAGATGTGCCAAGTAAGTTTAAGAATCCTCCATTTTTATACTTTTTCAAATTAAATATTTAATTAATTATTTTATATATCTTTTATAT
>NW_017300161.1:81567-82400 GCF_001594075.2 Trachymyrmex cornetzi
AAAGAAAAAGAAAAGAACACAGCGTATTGTGAAAACTAAGTTATAAAAAGACAAAAGGAAAAAGAGGTTCTCGTACCTTTATGGGCGGGTGGCGGCCAGGGTTGGGCACGTATCAAACTCAACGTATCATACGTGGATTCATACATGGATGAAACTATGTATAATACATCATAAGTTTCAGCCATGTAGTAAAATGGCGCTGGTCGCGTGCACATCACACGGTGTACAAAGTTGGTTACAAAGTCTCTAAATAATTTGGATTCAATGACGTTCATAGATATATTACTGCCAAAAAAAATTTTGCTAACGCCAAATCAATGGTACGTGAATCAATGGTATCACGAGGATGAGAACGTTTCATTTTATTACTCATTTCCAAATCTATAAAAAAATAGAAAAAAGTTGTTAATACCAATAATACCTAACAATTAATTTGGATAGGTTATAGTTTAATTTACTTATTTTACTTACATTATTTTATATTACTTACAAATTGTTTACCCTTTTATGTAGAGTGTAAAAAATTGGCAGTTAAAATTGATGGTCTTATAGCTTTTTTCAGTCTCTCTTCTATTATTTTCTCGTAATTATCAATGGGTGCTTTCCAACAAGGACACAATCAAACACAGTGTAACACAGTGAATCGTTTCATCCTTGTTTAACGTAAGCAAACAACAAGGACGTATGATTCACTGTGTTACACTATGTCTGACTGTGTCCCTTGCTGGAAAGCACCCATTAACTGTTGGTATAGTTAATTTAAACCATTCTTCGCAAGCATCTGCAATACGACAACGATAATCCCGCAAACGGACTCTACTCAGTAGCGACGG
>NW_017300161.1:83068-83425 GCF_001594075.2 Trachymyrmex cornetzi
CCGATTTGCGTCGTACGACGGTCTGCAACCAATCAGAAAATAGGATTCCGATGGATTTTGCTTCGTATCATCGAAATCCTATTTTCTGATTGATTGCAGAGCGTCGTACGACGCGCGTAGAATCTAGTGTGAATCCAGCATAAGACCAATATTTCATTTATGCGTTTTTGTCGTACGACAAATGTATCCAAGACAGAGAGGTCCTCGGATCTCTCTATCTTATAGCCAATCAACACGCAGAAAAAGCTTGTCGTACTTCAAAAACGCACAAATGAAATATCGTCCTAATACAGTGAATGATATCCTAGTTGTTTGCTAATGTACGAAGATGACATGATCACTGTCACACTGTGTCGC
>NW_017300161.1:83623-85434 GCF_001594075.2 Trachymyrmex cornetzi
GTATATCTATTTATACATAATATTAGAATTTTGTGTGTATCATATAATGTGTGTATGTATACATACAGTTTAATTTTATTATAACATAAAGAGACATTAGTAAATATAAAGTACAGTTACATTTTATATAATAATGTGTGCACATATACACACATAGATCAGTGTACACAAAATATTATTCTATTATTGCATATAGATGCATAAGTGATACATATGCAATTCTAGAATAATAAATTTTGTGTATGCATTTATACATTATAATACACATAAAATGTAATTGTACATATTCACTAATATATCTTCTTATATAGTTATATACAGTTATATGTTAGAATTAAACTGAATGTAACAAATAGAGATACAAATTTCTCATGCTCGGATATTCACGCAGATATATTTACACGAAATATTAGAATTTTCTGAGTATTGTAATGTGTGTCTATGTATGTATGTATGTATGTATGCATGTATATACTTCTATATACATAAATAATAAATATAAGTATATATACATACATACATACATACATACAGACACATTATAATACAGAGACATGTGAGTGAATATTAGAATGATATTTTATGTGCATTATTATGTACACACATTACAAAACATAAAATGTATTTCTAATTCATATCCACTATGTCTGTTTAGATGTATTGAAAATATAAAATGCACATAAAATTCCAATACAATCACTCACATGTCTCTATATTATAATGTGTGTCTGTATGTATGTATATACTTATATTTATTATTTATATATATCGAAGTAAATCCATACATACATACATACATACAGACACATTATAATTCTCATAAAATTCTAATATTTTGTGTTAATATATCTGCATGAATATCTCAGCATGAGAAACTCGTATTTTTTTTTGTTACACGTAACAAAAAGAGATGAAGTAGCTACACATATGTGGATATGAATTAAAAATAATTTTATGTTTTGTAATGCGTGTACATCATATTGAACATAAAATACAATTCTAATATTCACTAATATATCTATGTTATATCTGAATATATAAATATGAGTAACTTCTATCTCTTTTTATTATGGGCCTTCTACAATAAGCCATTAGTCATGAATCAGAAGTCAAAAGTTAAAAATTGACCAATTATAGTTGTCAATTTTTAGCATCTGACTTCTTATATATGACTAATGGCTTATTGTAGAAGGCCCATTAGACGTAAAAAAAGAGATATAATAGATACATATGTATGTGTGATGTATCTATGAGTTGACAATACACGTTACATCCTAAATTAAAATGGCATTGGGATTATTGGGAATAAAGGAAAAAGTGTTATTACATTACACGTGTATACATGTATTTCAAATACATGTTTGCATCCGAAGATGTATTTATGTCACAATCAGAGTGTTCACTTACGGGAAGTTTCACAACTGTCCGGAACCGATTTGATTCTCCATGAAATATATTATAAAACACGAAAATCTAAAAAACACGTATTTTTTTATACGGGCCCTAACGCATGTTTAAGGGGTGAAACACCCCTTTGAAAAAAAATGGAATTTTTCTTTCGAGGCGAATATCGTCGGAAGTACAAAAGATAGAAAAAAATTTTTTAAATAAAAGTTGTACGATTTCAAGAATACATTAAAGTTATAAAGAAAAAAAATTTTTTTTTATTTTTTTGTTTAACAAAATACCCCCACCACCCGTAATTTTCTTTAATTTTTAAATTTTTTATTTACCAAATTAAAGATTATTTTTTTACGAATTCAACCATGTGTAATAAAGTTACAATACGATATATCATTTTCGAGAATTAA
>NW_017300161.1:88510-91987 GCF_001594075.2 Trachymyrmex cornetzi
TTAGTAAAAATATACTTATTGTAACTTGCTGTTAGTAAGTGTATGCATTGACCAATAAGTGTATACATTTACTAAAACACTTTGAATATTTTATACTTATATACATTTCATGGACGTACAGCGAAAATTATGCATATGGCTATTGACCATGTAATGTATGTTATATATATACACCACATATATATGTATAACATATGTATTATATAGGGTATCCAAAAAGACCCCGGATTTATGGGCTGAACATAAAGATGGCTATAACTAATCGTAAAGAAATGTGAATTGTACTTGTATCGGCGTACATACATAGTACGCCAAAATGTAGTGCGTTGACTATGACCAGCTATGACTATGATTCACGTTCTATGACTCAGTTACGGTCATCCTTATGCTAAGGGCCTTAAATAACATTTTTAGATGAAACGTTTCATACCAAAGTTGTAAGGTTTTAAAGGAGCTATTTACTGATATTTAGTTAGACCTTGGATGGGGTCTCTAAGATCAAGGTCACATTTATTTTTTTTTTTCAATGACACATGCTATTTTTATTCTACAATTTAGCAGCTGGTGTAGCTTTTCAAAACTATATTTTTTTTTATTAAGTTCTTATTGAAATGTGAGACTTGAAAGTTACAGTATTTAACCTAGGTGTCCGACTGGCGGCACTAAAAATAAAAATTAGAGGAGCAACTGCTCTAGAACGGCTTTCCGAATCTTTTTATGTTCTTCACAACATTTCGGTATTTTATATAAAAACGGTTTCTACGCATCTTTGGCTCAGTCGTTACTGAGATGACTTTCAATTTTTTGCATAAATTACGAAGCTAATTATTTGTACATTCTATTTTGCTCACTGTTGTCATTTGCTCCTGATATGGTCTATTATCAATAATGGACTTAAATACGTTGCTATCACCATCGGCGATGATCGTTCTATATATCAATTCATGCATTTCAATGCTATTTTTAAACCCTTCAATAATAGCATCACTCTTCATACTTGTAGAGTTTGCGTTGCGATCAAAGTTTTTGTAATACATACCAGTACCGTTCAAATACACGCTTCTGGCGTTTATTTTGCCATTACAGTCAAGACAAACGCTTTTGATATTTTTGTCAGTATCGTATGATTAAGCGTCTCTGAGATTTATTCTATCAGTATCGTAGAAATAGACGCTTCTGACATTTATAACAACAATAACATGCATATAATAATACAAACCAGTACCGTCAAAATAGACGCTTCTGACGTTTATTTGCCATTAGAAGAATAATCGACTATGATTTGTCAATTTCTTACTCTTCTTACTTCGTGTATTGTAGATCAGATCTGTCCAATACTGCTCGTGAGTCGAAAACGCTTCCAGCTCTCCGTCATCTCGATAGAGCGAGACGGAGAGAAAATAATAAAGGATAGGCGGCAGGACTCCGCCTGAATTCAGATCTGTCCGAGAGTCATAGAATGAAGAAACCCAGTGAAAACCCATTTCTCAAAATAAATTATAGTAGCTGTTTTTTATTTTGTTTATTATGCTCGCCAGTGATATCCAAAAATTACAATAAAATCAAACATTTCCAGATTTTCCTTTAATCTGATCATCACAAGTTGTCTCGCTGTACCGAGATGACGGAGAGATGGAGGCGTTTTCGACTCACGAGCAAAGTGTCGGACAGGCCTGTGATCTAACATATTTCGATATTTTCATAACAGATAACTTCTCTGTTAACGATTCATTAAAGAATAAATGTCAATGCGTGGTTTAAGTTTAAAATGGAAAATTAAAGGGTGTACACCGCTCAAGATATTAGTAACTGATATTTTATATTTTAAGTAATAATTAAATAAACGTTACGGCCTTAAATTAGGCCATCTTCAGTAGCACAATAATTCTTAACATAATTTAACGCATTAGTACACCGTAAAAGCCGCAAATTTGAGTTTTAACGTTATACTATGTTTAACCTATTAATTACACTGGAAACGTTTGTTACAAATTGATTACCTATGATTAAAAGTGAGTTCCCCTAATAAATACTGATGATAGACAAAAGTGTCCAGTTATATGATCTAGAGGAATGAATGCCTATTATTACAATCAATCCGATAGTCCAAACGTTCGTCATTAATAGTAAATTGCGTACAAAATTTTCAAATTGTAGCATGAATGTTTTTAAATAAATTACAATAATTCATGAGTCAAGTTATATAATAAATATAATACCTGTGTGTTTCCAACAAATTATGTAGAATAATATCGAGATATGATAACTTGTTGTAACAAAGTACTTGTAAGATGTTCTGTTAACTGTCATCATGATAGACAACCTTATATACAAAATCTGTAGAGAAGATCAAGGATAGGTTCAATCTGGAGTTATATATATATATATATCCATATATATATATGGGAAAGTTATATTGAGTAAAGGAAAGTATGACTGTAGTAATCGTTCAGCCTGTTTGTTTAATTCATCAATTAGTTTTTTAATGAACATCATTTCAGATGTGGATCTCAAAAAATTCACATCTGAAAAGATATTTATTAAAAAACAAATTCATGGATTGAACAGAGTGATACTGAACGATTACAAGAAAGATCATACTTTCCTTTACTCAATATAACTTCCCCCACATATATATACAGGGTGTCCGAAAAGTGTGGAAACGGTTGAATATCTCGAGAAATACACATCAGATCAGAAATCTGAAAATATATGTATTCAATGTTTTCAAAAAAGCTATCTTTTGACATCAAACATGACCCCCCACCCTCACCCGCTGTGGGTGAAAGAGAGGGTAAGTTTAAAATTTTAAATGGAAACCTCCATTTTTTATTTCAGATTTCGCTTCTTCAGAAAAAGTTACATAAATTTTACCCATTACAAACATTTTTTTGATGACAGATGGCGCTGTAATCAGCGAAATTAAAAAATGAGTCTAAAACGTTTAAAATATCTCAAGAAATACTCAACGGAGCATATTCTCACCTTGGAGGTGGATGGGCAGGTAACTTTTCGATTTGAACATCAATTTGAACATCTCATTCAGTAGTTGACATACATATATATATGTATGTACATATTTTTAAAAAATCGAGTAAAGGAAATAAAAAAAAATTAAACTTAAAAAAAAACAAAAAATTAAAATATTCTTAAAAAAACTAAAAAAGAAAAAATAAAAAACAAAAAAAAAGATTCTCAAAATCGTCCACCTCCTCGCGGTGAGAATCGGGAAACTTTGAAATATTCAAAGGCAAAGGACGCTACTACAAATTTTGAAAACTTGGTCTGCCATTGTAGGTACGTCAAGTTGAATTTTTGAACCCCCGAGTAACAAGTTTCAATCGAATTCGGGCATATTTTTTGCAAATTTACTCGCCGTACGTAAAATTTCGAAAATTTTTGACCTTATAGCCGCCATTGTGAACTCAAAATCGAAAAATGAAAATTGTATACAGTACACGTTTTCGAAGTTTAACT
>NW_017300161.1:92192-93351 GCF_001594075.2 Trachymyrmex cornetzi
TTCAGTATTCTGTCTGTCGTTGTAATTGGGCATAATGGCTTTGACACAGAAAAAGAAAAAATCAAAATCGAAAACTTATCCGCCCATCCACCTCCAGGGTGAGAATATGCTCCGTTAAGTATTTCTTGAGATATTTTAAACATTTTAGACTCATTTTTTAATTTCGCTGATTACAGCGCCATCTGTCATCAAAAAAATGTTTGTAATAGGTAAAATTTATGTAACTCTTTCTGAAGAAGCGAAATCTGCAATAAAAAATGGGGGTTCCCATTAAAAAATTTAAACTTACCCTCTCTTTCACCCACAGCGGGTGGGGGTGGGGGGTCATGTTAAATGTCAAAAGATAGCTTTTTTGAAAACATTGAATACATATATTTTCAGATTTCTGATCCGATGTGTATTTCTCGAGATGTTCGACCGTTTCCACACTTTTCGAACACCCTGTATATATATATATATATAACTTCAGATTGAATCTCTCCTTGATCTTCTCTACAGATTTTTGTATATAAGGTTGTCTACCATGATGAGATGATGATAGAAGATAGCCTAATTTAAGGCCATAATGTTTATTTAATTCTTATTTGAAATATAAAATATTAGCTACCAACATCTTGCGTTTGTGGTGAATGCCCTTTAATTTTCTGTTTTATTCAATAAAGATATCATGTCCATAAAGCAATTTTGGTTAATGTAAGGAACATCCTGGCCACCACAAATTTTGATAAAAATACACTCAATTGATGTGTTTTCATGTAAAAGTAAAGATTTAATAAGAAAAAAGCGTTGCTCTGCCCCATGAACCGAGATCGTAATCGTTAAAGTCGACGACTATTCAGGTTAGGAAACATGTCATAGTAGTGGTTCACTGCTTTAAAAACACAGATTCGCTGCTTTAAAAACATAAGTTCTCTGCATTAACAACAAATTCTTTGCTAGAGCAGTGAATTTGGGTTTTTAAAGCAGTGAACCACTGCTGTGAGATTTCCTAACCTGAATGATCCACAACTTTAACAATCAATATCTCAGTTCATAGATTAGAACGATGCTTCTTTCTTGAGAAATCTTGATTTTTACGTATCGATTGAGTGTATTTTCATCAAAATTTGAGGTGGAGTCTTCTTAACATTTACTCATTTTTCATTTTAGATGTGAATGA
>NW_017300161.1:93546-94016 GCF_001594075.2 Trachymyrmex cornetzi
CTGTCGTCGCTGCTTCGATTGTTGACAGAATGACAGGTTGACACGCGTCGCGCGTGTTGTCCTTCTCAAGCTCTGCGTGAATGACGATTTTTCTCATTTCGCCGCGCGTGAATTGCAAATGTTGAAATCGTTTAGAATATTTATATACTTTTACATTTAACTTTGTTAATTTCGTAAAGCAGCTTTTAGTATGCACTGATCTAGTGTAGTGCAAGCGACCGAATTCGTTATTGTGAATAGTACTGTGCAGCCCGATTACTGACACTACAGCATTCTATGAATAATTCTACGCATTTATAAAATTACGTTATCTTCTGTAGCAGTGCTCGGAAATAGTTGCTTATTTCGAGTCGATGGGCCTTTTTGAAGTGCCGCCTACTTTTCTCCCGCTGCTTACTACTCAACGCTCGACGGCCGAGCCGCCGCGCCGGATCGCGCGCGGACCAGGGTTGCCAGGTCTCCAGATTTCG
>NW_017300161.1:94321-94833 GCF_001594075.2 Trachymyrmex cornetzi
AAAAAATCGATTTGGCCTTGACTTGACCTTAACAACGTCACCCAAAGCCAAATCAATGGAACCTTCTTATGTCCCCCTCCAAAATACAATTTCTGTTAGAAATATTTTTCCGTATTTCGAAAAATTTTAATGTACTGTTTAAAATGGGACACCTTGTATATAATGGAGTTTTACATCATAAGATGCGCAAGGGAATGCGTAAGCTATACAACAGTGCTCGGAAACACGTGCATGTGTGCAAGGTGTACACATTGGGCCGATTTTTGAAGCGCCACCTCCTTTTCCCCCATCGCCTACTACCGTTCAACGCTCGACAGCCGAGCCGATCTGCCTCGCTGGATCGCGAGCGAACGTGTATTTCTGGAGCGTCGCACTATAAGAAATATGCTGCGACCGTACTTTCCAGGAAATATTCATTACTAGGATTCAGAAATTCGTGCGCGATTCCGTGTCGCACGCGGAGCACCACTGCGTGCGAGTGAGTCGAACACTCGCGCGATAGATAGGCGCGG
>NW_017300161.1:94892-95286 GCF_001594075.2 Trachymyrmex cornetzi
AATCATTATTGTTTGTGGTATTTCTGCCACTGTATACAGGGCTTAGCGTATGTACTTCTCTATGTTCTTTTGCCACACGCAGTTTACAAGAAATCATTGTTTAAAATATAAAGTATTTATGTGCTATATGATATCTAATCGGTAATATTGAGCAGCAAACGTGATCGAGCAGATTTTACGCGTGGCTAGAATACATATTGATTTTTATTCACTTTACAGGGTCAGCACGTATGTAGGTACTTCGTATGAATATTTTAAACAAGGATTTTTTGTAAACTTTTGATCATTGGTAAAAACGAAAATGATATATTATCTATCCTTTTTAACTAACTTCTAATACCGTTCATCTATTTCTTTGTATAACAACGTTTATACGACTCGGTTATGCTGGATT
>NW_017300161.1:95747-96344 GCF_001594075.2 Trachymyrmex cornetzi
TCTGAGTACAACGCCAAGTTCTTGTAGACCACTCGAGCCGATCGGACGTGTTCCCTCTCGTCTCGGGTATTACGTCACCTCAACTATATTTTTGAAAAGCGTTGCCGGCTTGGACTGTGCCATAGTATTTCAATTTCGACAGTCCCTTTATCCGTCTTGGCGCGCGGCCGTGCGGCGTGGAAGCGTCGTGCCGCAGGCGTCCAGTGTTTGAAGGGGCGCCTCACCATTTTTATTGCATCATCCATTACTCGCCCGGTTCGAGGTGGCCGGTGCATAGCACTCCCACTTACGTTTACCCCAATTTACGCAGACCTCAATGGCCCAGTTCCAGCCTGTCTAGGATGCGGTGGCCAATAACAGAAGAAGAAGAAGAAGAAGAAGAAGAGTACAATGCCATCTCCCAGAAAATCGAGCAACTTCTGTTACACACATTTCCTGGTCTGTTTATCAGCCCGAGTCTTCGTTGACAAGCAAATTTATGAGATTTATAAATTAATGTAAATATTTTTTTCTAAGCTTTCAATCTCAGTTCTGTAAACTCAGTATTGTTTGTGCACGTTATGCGGTGAGTGGTAGAGTATCGTTTGGTCCATACGA
>NW_017300161.1:98183-100996 GCF_001594075.2 Trachymyrmex cornetzi
TAAATTATTATTGTCTCCAACCTCTAATCATGTATCATACATTCGCCGACTATTATAAACATTCACGGTACACATTTATATTTTCGCTAATAAACATTTATATGCTGAGCTCAGTTTTTCCGTTTTTCATTTTGTAAATTCAATCCCCTCTTTTGTTTATTAATGTAAATCATTTCAGATGTAAGTCGTTTATTTAAAATCACTTCCTCGTCCAAAATCTCAATATCGTCCCATTTAAATTCATGTGCAAAATTCATCCTATGCTCTGTAATTACTGATTTTTGATTCGTATTCCATTTGATATGATTCTTATGTTCTGCAATTCTATTTTTTAAATTTCTACCTGTTTGGCCAACGTAAGTCGCTGTGCAGTCTCTACATGCTATTTTATATACGACATTACTATGTGACATCTTGTCTATCCTGTCCTTTTGCACCCTAATTATACTATTTAATTTATTAAGACCTTTGTATGCAACTTTTATCTCCTTATACTTACTAAATAGATTTTTTATTTTATTTCCTAATTCTGCGATAAACGGTATCGTGAAATATTTCACATTCTTAGTGGTCGTTTGATCATTTATCTTATTATCCCTATTCTTATTTAAATCCATTTTATTAAAAATTCTTTTTTTTATTGTTGTAATTATTAATTGTAAAGGATATCCATTTTCCAATAACATTCTAATCACCTTATCTAAATTACAATTGTGAAATCTCGGATGTGATAAAAGTAATGCCCTATCAATTATGTTATACATGACACCTAACTTTTGTGACCATGGGTGTTGTGAGAAATAATTTAACATTTTTCCCGATGATGTGGGCTTTTGGTACCAATCATATGTCACTTTATTGTTGTTATCCTTAATCATAGTCACATCCAAAAAATTTAATCTATCCTTCCCCTCTTCTAACGTAAATTGTAATCTTTCATGGTAACCGTTAAACTCCTTTAATATCTTTTTAACGTTGCTACTACTTGTTGCTAATGCAATGTCGTCAACATATCTCATATAAAAGGTAGGTTTGATCGATAATCTATTGAGACAATTGGTCTCAAGGTCCTGTAAAACTAAGTTAGCTATGACAGGGGACAGTGGTGAGCCCATTGGTAAACCATAAGATTGTCTGTAATACATGTCATTGAACGTAAAATAAGTCGAGTCAAGAATCAAGCGAATAGCTGTGAAAAATTCATTTTTGTTAATGCAAAAGGACAGGATAGACAAGATGTCACATAGTAATGTCGTATATAAAATAGCATGTAGAGACTGCACAGCGACTTATGTTGGCCAAACAGGTAGAAATTTAAAAAATAGAATTGCAGAACATAAGAATCATATCAAATGGAATACGAATCAAAATCAGTAATTACAGAACATAGGATGAATTTTGCACATGAATTTAAATGGGACGATATTGAGATTTTGGACGAGGAGGTGATTTTAAATAAACGACTTACATCTGAAATGATTTACATTAATAAACAAAAGAGGGGATTGAATTTACAAAATGAAAAACGGGAAAACTGAGCTCAGCATATAAATGTTTATTAGCGAAAATATAAATGTGTAACCGTGAATGTTTATAATAGTCGGCGAATGTATGATACATGATTAGAGGTTGGAGACAATAATAATTTATATTTGAACGAGTTTAGTAGAACGTTGACATCAGACATGAACAGTACAGAGAAATTTATAGATACGTTTTAAGATATCATGTAAGTAAAATTGTATAACTAAATTGATATTATATCCATAAGAAGAGAAGAGGTAATAGACATTGATTAGTATGTAGTGTTTTAGGGAACTCAATGATATTGATGTGTATACGTAAAGAATGTTGAGAAGGATCCGATTCACAGGATCGAAACGTACATTGTAATAAAGAGGATTTTATCACACGTTTACAACTGGTGTTATTG
Source organism: Trachymyrmex cornetzi (assembly GCF_001594075.2). Classification (NCBI taxonomy): domain Eukaryota; kingdom Metazoa; phylum Arthropoda; class Insecta; order Hymenoptera; family Formicidae; genus Trachymyrmex; species Trachymyrmex cornetzi. The sequence continues at coordinate 100,117 of NW_017300161.1, forward strand.
ACTTGAAAAGGCTTTAAATACTTTATGATTAGTTTGATTTATTAACGGATTAACTAAGTTAAGTTAAAATTATTTAACTTTTCAACTTATTAACTTAACTTTTAGCTTTTTAATTTGGCACTACCCAACCCTGTTAAAATCTACCTATTTATTTTCTCCTCATAAAGTTCTGAGAATTTTTTCAGAATTTTTTCAGAATTTTTTAATACCGTATTTTCTCATGTTGATAAAAATAAGAAAATGCAGTATTAAGAAGTTGATAAAAAATTCTAAAAAATTCTCAAAACTTTATGGGAAGAAAATAAATAATTTTTGTCTTTTGCAGTTTTTCTGTAAAGTTGATAGTATTTGAGTAAAAAATTATTCAAGACCAATATTTTGCAATTTTCAGTAATTAATATCTTGTTAACTATAACGAAAATTGCAAAATGGTAGAGGAATTTTCGACTCAGTTTAATCCGCTCTATCAATACAAAAGTGATTGGCAAAAAAGGTCGGGATACCCTGTACAGAAATACGCCGAGCGGCCGAGAAAATACATTTTCGGTTTTCGGTCGCTAACAAGCGACTACGATACTAGAGGAAGCGAGACAGCGAGAGAAAGCGGCCGTTCTTTTCGCTCTAATACTCGCTTGTAGAGCGAGAAAGACGGGCGCTGTCTCTCGCTGTCTCGCTCGCACTCGCGGCGAAGACGGCCGATTCGATGCCGGTAGGTGTCTGCTTAGTGGGGGTACAAGTGGTGTGGCTGGATTCCGTGTTGCCGGGGAGCCAAATGTGCATCACTGGTTTATATATCGTATGTACACAACCCCTCTCTTTCTCTCTTTCGCGTCGCGTCGTGACGCGATGGATGACGCCACGCATAACCAGTGATGCACAT
>NW_017300161.1:101137-106547 GCF_001594075.2 Trachymyrmex cornetzi
CTCGCTGTCTCGCTCGCTCTCGCGCAGCGGCGAAATGGTGGGGCGGTTTTCCGTGTTGCCGAGGAGCCAAATGTGCATCACTGCGCATAACACGCTCAGTGGAAACGTACCATGAGGGAGTGAATACTTTTGCCAGATAGGGAGTTTGTGGTTGCGGAGCTAGCTATGAAGTATATTATTGTTATTGAGGGCAACCAATGGGTGCATTCAGTACTATAACCGCTCACTGAGCTCTCGTATCTGTTTGGTCAACACTTTTAGATCTAACGGAATATGCCAATCAGATGCAAGAGCTCACTGAGCTAGTGTAGTACTGAATGCCCTCAATGATTCTTGAATGAGGAGCAGTCCGTTTCCTAATTGGATGTCATTCATCATTGCTGGGTTGTTAGCAATAATCTTAAGCCCGATCTTCAATTCCGTAAACATAGAAGTAAGGTTATAGGAGTAGTAGTAGCAGTAAATGTTGTACAACATATTAATCTACAATCGAGTAAAGATTCAACGAACTTTCATCTTCAAATTGAACATTGCTCACAACACTTTCTCCGTCTTCCATATTCGTAATACAATATATTTGTAATATAATAAATTCGACAAATAAAATATCATAAAATAAATTCAATGAAAGATAAAAAGCTCACTTTGCGCTTCTTTCTTTACGTCGAGACAAAAAGGACAATAACAATGCAGACACGTGACAGCACTGTGATTGGTTCACTCTTACGTTTTACGCAGTCGTACTCGTGAAAGATAAAGTTAAACCATCTTTTAAGGGCCTTTTACAATAAGCCATTGGTCGTAAATCAGAAGTCAGAAACTAAAAATTGACCAATCACAGTCATCATTTTTTAACTTCTGACTTCTGATTTATGACTAATGGCTTATTGTAGAAGGCCTATTACAACACGCTTTACAACCGGGAATGGCGGGTTAAAACTTCGCTTTACAACATTTCACAACCATTTACAACTACGTTTACGCAATTGTAGATCGGGCTTTATGAAGAAGGCCAATCAAAGTGTTAATAAGGCTTACAATATTCGTTTGAGAGGAGGAAGGTTGGTCTGGCGAGAAAGTGGGATTGGAAGAGGGAGAGGCTGGGGGGGAGAAGAGGGAGAGGATGAGAGATGGGGAAGAGAGAAGGAGCTATTTGAAAGTGGGGCTTAAAATGCTTTGGGTTTCCTGGTGCCAGATCTGGTCGTTGGTGTTCCCACCTCCCAAAGAGGTGGATACCAAAGACATAGAGAATGGACTGCGCGATACGTTTGTGCAAACGATAGGGATGAGAGAGAGGGACCGTGACAGACGGCCATTTCGGGTGGCACCCAATTGGACACGGCTCAATTGGACACGAGCCACTCACAGCGCTTGAGACTACAAAGCTCCTAAGCACCGGTCGCTGTGATTGGTGGTGTCCAATCGAGCCGTGATCAATCGGGATCACCCCGCCATTTCTATCTCTTTCCATTCAATGGTATAATGGTATAATGGGAGAGAGAATGAGAGGGAGATTGGCCGTCTCCCACGGTCCCTCTCTCTCATTATTGTCGACCACATTTGATACACTACTTAAATACGGATCGCGCAGTCCATTCTCTATGTCTTTGTGGGCTGCAAGGCATGCATTGTGGGCGACACGCAAGTTCCCGCCTTCACTATTATTCCCCCCGGAGGGAGAGCGAGAGGCGATGAGGAGGGCTTGTTTACCATGCAGCTGAGAATTGTAATATTGAGAGGTGCCGTGGGGAAACGAGCCTTCTTGCTGTACAGCGGCCTATCACCACCCTGGAAGGAGGAGCAGAATTCAGGTAGGGAGCCCAAGAGCTCATAGGGATTGATATCCGTGTAAGATGGGGGGGGGGGGGGGGAAAGAAGTAGGAATGGCTGTGAGTGTGGATGCAGGGGAAAAGTGGTGAATAGGGGAGAAACGGGAATTGGGAAGAAGAAAGAGAGGGCGGGGGGGGGAGAAGAAAGTGATGAGGGAGAGGGAAGAAAATAAGAAGGAGTCTCCAGCCTAGCGCGCGCGTCGGTATAAGAAATGTTTTCAAGGGCCGCATACTGGTAAACCTGGCGCTGACTCTCATATACAGGACATTTAGTGGAAGATGGGAAATGTTCTTGACTACAGTTGCAGTACTAAGGGGAAAGGTGAATACGGGGGCAATCTTCGGATTTATCATGCTTGTTCCGTCCACATCGAGAGCACCGTGGTGCGTTCTTACAATCCGCACTGATGTGACCAAATCTTAAGCAGGCAAATCACAGGAGTACGCGTGGAATGTATGGAACTACAGGGAAGGAGACATGCATATATTTCACCGAACTAGGAAGGGATTGCTCTTGAAATTTCACCATAACCGAATAGGTAGGAACTAGTTCGTCACCACCATTCCTTCGCACTCTGTGGTTGAGTCCGCAGGCTGTCCAAATCTTAAGAGTCCGAGTTAAATTCTCTCAAGATTGTTTCCTCAGAAATCTCAAGAGGGACATTCCTGACCACTGCAGATCTCATGACTCTAAACGCAGGAATAGATGCTTTTAAATTTTCCGATTTTAATGAGTCGCATTTAACAATATTATTGGCCTTTTGAAAGTTAGTAAAGAAAACCGACACCTTATTTCGCCCCACCGACTTAACCTCAGAGATATTGTTGTTGCCAGCGATTTTCGTGACAATACGACTCACCCTAATAGGGCTGAGACGAATTCCTTCACTATCACTCTCCGTTGTCTTTTGGAAGAGAACTACATAAGGAGGTATACTCCGTTCAACGAGAGAATGACCTCGGATAGGGCGAAAACTCGTCCATTTTGCGCAGTACAGCATACTTCACAGCGTTGTACTTCATAGCGTTGTACAGCGTTACATTGCCTGCTATGCGCAAACGGAGGTCATTCTCTCGTTGAACACAGTATAGATCCCTTGCAGTATAGTTGCACGAGGGTTCCGGGAAGGGGATCGACTTACTCTCAGCAGAGACCGTAGGAGTCTTGGCAGGGCGTTCCCCAGGTGTGGCATCCGCTTCGCGAGGACGTTTCGAATTGCCCGTTGTCGGGACGACCTCTATGCTCTCAATTTTCCCATCAGCCAGGACGAAAGTTCGAGTAGGGAACCTTGATTCACTCGGAGTATCCAAAGAGTAAGAAGAATCCTCGTGCTCTCCCTTAGACAGGAGGGGGGAATGAGACCTCCTCAAATTCTCAATAATAGTCGCAATCGGTGACAGATTCGAGTTCCTTGTGTGATCTGAAACCGAGAATGATCTTACTTTTGGGGATTTTCTACCCCTTTTACCTTTTTTTCCCTTCGGCATTTCAGAGGAGGAATTCACAGGTGCTGATTTGCAAAATGACATAGTGTTCTGTTCATCTAACCTATACGGTGTTACGTCTTGAGTCGCGTGTTTAGTATAATGCGATCTCGAGACGCAACATAGAATCGTGGGAGCGCGAGCGCGGAACGGGGCGCGCGAGGCGAAGCCTTGCTTTGGGTGAGATTCGTTTTTCGGTATGTGTTTACGCGTTGAGGCAGACAGCTGTCACCAGTGCCTTTGTTATAGGCACGAATTGAGTTATTATTTTGCTCACGAGATATATTTTATTATATCTAGCGTATGTTAAGCTTCCATATTCCCTTATTATGCACAGGAAGGAAATTAAAACAGAGAGTTAGAGGAATTGTTAGATAAAGCGCCCGTAGTACACGAAGGTTTACGAAGAATTGGTGAAGATATAAAGATCTCTTTCCTGAGGGCAGCTGTGATATTTTCATCACACGCTTCGCTCTATCTACGCTCTCTGATTCCTGTGCGAGAAAGAGAGCAGGGAAGAATAATAAAGGGCCTTAGAGGCAAAGAATTAAATGAAAGGTGAAGATTAATTATTTTTATGTTTAATTTACACGGCTAGTTGTTCGTGATACGCGGTTTGCTCGTTATGATCGCAGGCCTCGTCGGTTTACGGGCGGGCGCGATATACGACAGCGACCGCAGCGGTGCGGACCGTTGTACCGAGAGGGTGAGAAAGAATGAGCACGGAGGCCTCGACGCCGTGGAAGGCGCTCGTTTGAGCTCCGCAGGAGGCGAGCTTCGTCGTCGCTTTGATTTAGCGCCGCCGAAGCTGATGATAGGAGTAGCCCTTCAGACGCCGCACGATCGAGGCTGGATTTTCGGGAAGACGGAAGTGCCAGAGCGCTAGTTAAAGCGCTAGGAGAACTTGCCGTGGTTAATTGGCGGGAAGAATGATGAGGAAAATTGAGGACGCGCGTCTTAAAACGCTCTGCTTTATATATGTTTGGCTTCGTGGCCCCTCGCGGTAAGGGGATGTTTTCGTCCATGTGCTATTGCGAAATTCTCTAGAACGTGCCGATCTTCTAATTAGTAATTTACTTTGTTAGTGATTAGGTTTTACTAGATTTGAACGCGTTATCTCATTACGGGGGTCGCGATGTTCGTGTGGTGTGCTCGGTTGCCGCGTGCTGCAGCCTAGCGCGGCAGAACTTGCATATCTTGTCTGCGCATTTTTTCATTGTAAGTTTCTGTATTGTTCCGGATCTTTTCGTTCTTTGTGCGCGTGGAATTTTGGTGTTTGTTTAAGGCTTTCTCTTAGTTATGTGCGCTTCGATTTTATTCGTGATGATTTCGTTCGTATTCAGAGGCCTTTTGTGACCGATGGGTGCATTTGGAATTGCACTGAGATGCTTTATGTTGTTGGTACGCGTTCTTATTCGTTTTTCCGCGAGACTGCAGTCATCCCTTGCGACTACGTCGAAGTCGGCTATTGTATTCGCTATTTCCTATCCCATGGCGGCGATGTTTATGCAAGAGAGTGCATTCCTTGAACGTTTTTTTTGTTTAATGTCTGGCGCAGACGCAGTGTGCGTGGCGTTCAATTGCGACGGTTTTGGTGGCTTGGCCTATAGCTATACGCGATTGTAGTCGGCACATATTATGTCTATTCTCTATATTCCGTTCTCGCGCTCGCTTGGTAAAAGGACGGGGCGCTATACTGTAGGCGCATCGGACGTTACAACGGAGACGATATTCTAGAATGTGAAGCACTTTTATTTACTTTTTCGAAAAAACTGTTTATTTCCTCAAGCGGAACCGACATTTAAGGCTTGCCCGGGAGAGTCGAGCGCGTCCTTACCGGATCAGGGGTATCGAGACCTAGTGATGAGCCCTCCCGCATGCCAACACCACACGGAGAGGGTATATCTTGTTATTTACACACTAGAAAAAGGGAGAAGTTAAAAAGCAAGGAATCGAGGGAAATACTTAGAAGGAAATGAGTGAGTGAAACGATTCGAATCGCCCGTTGAAAAAAGTTCTGAGACAGCGCGTGCGCGAAAAAAGCTCTTATGCTGGATTCATACTGCATCCGATGTGCGTCGCACGACGCTCTGCAA
>NW_017300161.1:106873-113334 GCF_001594075.2 Trachymyrmex cornetzi
GACGTCATAAATAGTGACGTCACAGGGGAGGGATGGGTGACGTCACAGGGTGAGGGGGATGACATCACAGGGAGGGAGGGGGTGACGTCGAGAGGAGAATTATATAGCGTTTTTCATTGGCAGAACTAGTGCGCACTGAGTGCGCACTAGGCGCGGACTGCGTGTTTCATTGGGAGATTTCAGTACGCATGAAGATCGTGCGCGCTGTTTCATTGGTGAATCTAGTGTCGAGTGTTCGCCCTTTCGTGCAAAAATCTGGCACGAGCTCCGAGAGACGGTGTCGGTTTCGTGCAAAATATGGCGGCGCGAATTGGTGAAAATCATTTGAATGAACAAACTATGGAAGTGATACTCGATTTTCTCTCGTCATCATCTAGTAGTGATGATGACGATTATTTATTCTCAAATGAAAAATGTGTTATCCCAAAAATACAAAACTTTTTAGAAGTAGTGTATAACTTTTTTGATAACGATGTTAGTTTTTATTGTAGGTCATACATTACTTGTAAACAGATAACTAGAAGCAAATATTTATATTGATGTTACAGTTTAAAAACAATTTTCGAGTTTCTCGAACAACAGCATATAAAATTGTAGATATGTTTGAAAATTCAACATTCTATTGTAGTGATTAAAGTCACGGAGGTATTAAACCTACGTCTGCTGAAGTACACATTTTATCATTTTTGTGGTAAGTTTGATGTATTATTTTGTATACTTATACACAGTTATTATTCAATTGCCACTCATATAACAAATATTAAAATCGATTTGAAAATATGTGTAGGTTTGCTGGAAATAAAGTGTGCCTGAGAGATGTTGCACAGAGATTTGGAGTCTATCCTGCTACAACTTACCGACATAATGATAGAGTTACAAATTTCTTATGTGACATAGCTAGCAACGTTATCAAATTTTCAGATAAAGAACCTACTACAAACGAATTCTTTGAAGTAAGTACAGATTTTATTGCATTAATATGGATTATCGTAAACACATTTAAGAGAATTTATATAGTGAATTATTTATTATCTATGTATAATATCTATATTGCTGGTTTCCCTAAAATGCTTGGCTGTATTGATGGCACATTTATTAAAATGCGAACACCAGTACACAAAATTAAATCGACGTACGTAAATAGGCATGACATTCCTTCAATGACGTTACAGGGTATATGCGATGCCCGTAAGAAATTTGTCGATATATTTACAGGAATTCCGCCAAAGATTCACGACGCACGTGTTCTGAAATTGTCAGATATATATGAGGCGTTACCAGGAATATGTGAAGGCAATAAGTATCATATACTAGGAGATGCAGCCTATCCTATACGAGAATGGCTAATTGTCCCATATAAAGATCATGGAAATCTTTCCGAAAAGCAGATGTTCAACAAAAAATTTTGTGCTACACGCGTAAAAATTGAAAATACATTCGGACTACTGAAATGCCGCTTTCGGCAGCTCACTGAAATAGATATGCATAGTGCTGATAAAATTTCGAAATTTATTATTTCTTGCTGCGTGTTGCACAATTTATGTATTGATAACAATGACGATTTCAATTTTCTAATCGAACCAGAATATGATGTGAATGAGCCTTACAACGAAAGAGGAGAGCAGGAAGCTCTTCTACGTAGATTGGGAGAAATAAAGCGAAATGAACTCCTTGAAATAATGTTTCCTTGAAATAAATAAACGTATATTAATTGTAAATATTTTATTTCATGATACAATATATTAAAATACAATGTTTTCGTAAATGCTTTACTATTTTAACAATCGTAATAAATCTTTTAATAAATCAGACTTTTTTAATCAGACTTTTAATGAATACAATTATAACATAAATTATTAAATCTAAAGAACATATTCTTTGCAGTACTAAAAAAATGACAACTTCTTACAAATGTAGGTAAAATACTAAACTATTTAGCTGCGCAGACTAAATTGCAACAACTTCGTACCAACTTTTTTATCCTAATTAATAGATAATAATTTATAAAAGCTTTATGTTTTTTGAATGAATATAAGAATATTCGTTTAAAGAGATATTGTCTGTTAGTTGGAACAGCGCTTCCACTTTGTCTTTATTTAATAGAAATATTAAAAAAAATTTTTCGAAAGAAAATGTATCTTAATGCATCTGCATTAATAATGAAATAAACTAAAAACTCACAAATTTTTCTATAACCATTTAACATGTTTCGTATTATAAAATAACTGAAGAAAAAACTTACAAACATATTGTTACGTCCAAGGTTCCGCACGCATGGAACCTGAGGAGGTGAATGTAACAGGAAACTTGTCTACCGTCGTTGTCGGATCCTAGCTCCGGACTGCAAGGGAGCAAGGTGGCAAAACCGACTCGGAAGACACTTCGCTTCGTCTCTAGGCTCTCGAAAAGCCGGGAGTCTGAAGGGGGACGAAGTGGAAGCCTCGCTCAAGGTCGTCGCTCCGCTGAGCGGCTCCCCGAGGCGGACGCACACGCTAAAGGCCGGGAAATGGGTCAGTGTGCCTTAGGGGTACACTTCTATTCCATATGAGCCAGTACGTCCGAATGCCCTTATTTTCGGCCTTGGAAATGAATCCAAAGGGCCGGGGATTGGACCAAGTGCAATCGTGGTGTGACGTTATGCGTACAAGGAGATGTTTCTCAGAAATAAAACAATCAGGGTTTAATAATTACGTAATATAATTAAAATTTTGAGTTGCCATTGCATTATGTTTATCCATTAAAAAAAATAATAATGTGTGTGTGTGTATAAAAGGAGTAGGTTACGGAGAGGATAGCGAGAGAATAAAAAGGAAGGGGAATTTTGGTGAGTGGATCTGAGAAGGTTTGGCCGGATTTTCTTTGAACGATGATAGTATCAACGCGGACACATCCGGTCGATAGGAGCGAGCAATTATCGCGACGGGGATTGAAGTTATAGCGTGAACAGACTGCAATGTTTTATTTTCTTTTATGTAGAAACTAAAAAGGGAATGAGAAAGAAAGGAACAAATAAAAAAAGATCAAATAACAATAAATAAATAATTGAAAAGAAACTAAATGAAGTATTGAAATGAATTACTGAAAGAAAAACGGAGAGGAGAAAGAGAAAAAAGAACAATAAGAAGAAAGAAAAAGGAAGAGGGTGGTATTGACTTACTACTTGATGAGATTTGCGGAGTCTGATGAGGGGGCTTCAAGAGCTTCGTGGTCGGGGTTGGTAGTCGGGACCTCGGGCGTCAAATCACTTACTCTAATACTTAATATTTAAACAAATAGCAAACGGAGTGCGCCCGAGACTCGAACTTGATCGTTTTTAAATAAATTGAATAATCTATCCTTGGAATAACTCTTGCGACCGACTTTTATGAACTGGTGGGACAAGACCCTCAGCAATTGGTAAGACAAGCCCAAAAGACAAAAGAAAAAAGACGCTCAGGACCGCGAAACCGTGGTTTATATAGTGGTTTTTCCTAATTAGTGGGGTTCAAATTTGGGTGGTGGGATGACTTTCAGGATTTTGGATTGGTCGAGATTATGGGGGAGGAAAGGAGTCGGTTGGTATCAACAAATGTCTTCTTAATTTATGATTCTCCTAAATTTATGGGAAAATGCACGTGCACCGATTAAGACGAGCGCACGTGCACTGTCGGCACGTGCCCGTCAAACACTTTTCCTGGACTTCGCATGTCGTATTTATATTTTATGGTCGCGGACATCGTGAGAATCGCCCGCGACTTACTTGTCAGAAAAATGTTTAGGCGCCAGTACTGACATTAATTGCCGTTTTTAATGGCGCTGTCCAAGGGAAGTGTCATCGGCGGTGCATTAGCTCCCTGCGTTCACCGATTCTAATTCTATTTTATTTAGTGTTAATGGAGACACTAGAGTCCTTTACTTTAAACTTTCTCATGGGAAAAGATTTTTATTACTTTTCCTAGAAGTCTTAGGGGGTTGATAACCCCTAGGTCTCCGTGAGAAAGAGAAAAGCATGAGTCCGCTGGACGTAACAATATATTAATGACTTTCTTTCTTGCCAAACAATTCCTTTAAAAGTTGTAGTTTCTCTTGGTGTCTCCTTTCCTTCGCCTCCTCTTTTTGTTTAAATAATTCTAATTTTCTTTCTTCATTGCTGAATTTACATTTTTTCTTTGGAGGAGAATCTTTGGTGTTTTTCCTTACGTCAGTAGTATTTGAATCCTGATCTGATGAAATGATTTCGACTAGAGGCTTTTTTAGATATTTCACAGATTTTGCATTTCTAAGTACTTCTGGCTCAATGCTATCATCAACTTGGCTAATTTCTCTTAACTCTTCTTCAAATGGGACTTCTTCCCGCGAATTATCTGATTTATGATTGTTTTCCACCGCTTACTTTTTTCGTTTCAGAATCATTTTATAACGATTTTCAACCTGTAGTGGTGTTTTTGAAACATTATAATTTTTTTGCAATTCTTTTGAAATCTCTGCCCACATTGTCTTCTTCGATTTAAATTTTTTCATTGGGCCTATTTGAGAAAGGTATAATTTATATTTGTCTAGCATAAATACAGTTGCCGAATCAGTCCAAGAATCTGAAAAATAGTTGCACATATTATTTCGAAGGGTCTGATTTTCATTAATGATTACGTTGTATATCAATGTTTCTCTAAATAATAAAAAAATATATATGATTGTAAAAGTATATAAAAGATGAACATCTTTCCTTGTTGGATATTTTTTTATCGTCATTCTGTTAACAGTTAAATCATTCTCGGCTTAATTAAACAAGCGAAAATTAAATTTCTCAATAACATTACCTATCTCCTTGCAGCCGATATATTTCCCTTAATAAGTTCTCCTTGCCGCCATCGGTTATTACATACAATCCATTTTGGATTATTAGTTTCACATATTGAATGGCATACGAATCATCATCTGAAACAAGAGAATAAGGACATCACTTTATGTATCAATTATCATATTACGTACAATTATTGTTATATGTAACGTAAGCAATTATTATTAGCTGTTTTTCTTTTCTGTTTATAAAGAAAAAATTGACACAATTGACACACTCGGACGCGATACGTGTATATGTGTGTGTGTGTGTATTTTAATATCTGATGCGTTTGAACACACATATAAGTATATTTTACGTTCGTTGCATGTTTTACAAAAACAGTTTTTACATCAAATTTTTTCTATAATTATTTGAGATTGACAGAATCGATAGAATGTAGACTTACTCAATAATTTTTCGTATAGTTCTTCTTCACCATCTTGAAATGCTAACTCTAAATTATTCGTGTTTATTTTGAATTTTATAAAAAAAGAATTATCCAAAGTATTCATTTCGAAAAAGAACTTGAGATGTTTTGTCGAAAACAGGTTAGAAATGTGATGATATCGTCCACTCGCCAAGCCGCAAACGTGTTTCAATGACTGTGCAAGTAAGTTGTACTAGTGGTGCTCTTGGGCAGTACCGTCTCGCACTTCACGAGTTCTCAGTGCGTACTCAGTTCGGCCCAATGAAAAACGCTAATAGGGTGTGCGAGGATAACGTCGCGGGAAATTCGCGCGGGGAGAGGAAACAATTACAGGGCCCGCGGAGGCGTGGTAGGGGTGATCCCGATTGATCACGACTCGATTGGACACCACCAATTACAGCGACCGGTGCTTAGGAGCTTTGTAGTCTCAAGCGCTGTGAGTGGGTCGTGTCCAATTGAGCCATGTCCAACTGGGTGCCACCCGGCGTGGTATACCATCATCGCGGCGCGTTATCGGATAACGCGGGGTCAGTATCCGCAGGGCGTGGTCCCTCCGGCCGTCACCGCCGCCGCAGCCTTCGGGCGCGGTCCGCTGCCGGTCCCTACCACCGCCTCCGGGCGCGGTCCCCATCGCGCGCTAGACTTACCATGTATACTTACCATCTCTCTCGCTCTTATGCGTAATCTTCCCCGTTGCGTTTATTCAATGCAACTTCTTGTCATGAATAGCTGTTCACGCAAAATTATTTTACGATTTGGGTCTCGCAATTAATCAATTTAATAGCGCGAATCGAACTTAGTAAGAGACGATACTGTCGAGCGCGATGAAGCACTCGCGCATAACATGATATCGTAGAGATAAGGAATGGAAGGCAAGAACAATTAATTTCAACTTTTGGAATATACAATTTATATATGCATTTATTTTTCATGTAAGGCATTATATACAATATTATCTACAGCGTACACTATCAATTCGCATTCAATATACATATGAATTTTTATCGTAAATCTTACGCAAGAGATGCTTATCGCATCACATTTGTTATTTATACAGTTTTGGCGTAAATATGTCATGAAATATTTAAACTTTTCACTCCGTTTGTATATTGGCATAGTTCACAATATATGTGTTCTACACATTGCTCGAGTACGAGCATGAAAAGTATAGTTGACGGTCTCTCTCTCTCTCTCTCTCTCTCTCTCTCTCTCTCT
>NW_017300161.1:113417-117354 GCF_001594075.2 Trachymyrmex cornetzi
CTCTCTCTCTCTCTCTCTCATGTGTATGGTAAACACTTATTACACAAAGATAATTTCACGTTGTCCACATCAGGTATTTTGACAAGTTGTAATAATGGAGTGTATTAGTGATCTGTTAGATATTGTGTGCAAGATACAAATACATTTACCGCTATTAGGTCTGTTCGCGTTGCTTGCACTTTTTGCACTCGACATTTTTGCTTTCTCTCTTTTCATTGCCAAATATATATCTATTTCATTTTAAGTGCAAAAATATTTGGAGCTTTCATATAACACAAACAGACCTATTGCCTGATAGATCTGACAAAATAACCGATAATGTAAACATACATAAAATAATAACTAACGTTGTTACACTTTTTCTTGAAATTATTAAAAATCTTCACACAATTATAGATGGACTAATGGTAAATGCTTTAAAACGTTGAATGTTCATCTGGTTTAATAATTGAGTACTTATAAATCCTTGATATATATATATCTCATAAACAAGAAAAAGATTACATTAATTACAAGGATGCAAGTGGACATATGGAATTACAAGGATGCAAGTGGACATATTCTCGAAGGATAAGTTGAACCATGAAGATAACTGTTTAATGAGGTTACATATTATTAAAAACATGAAAGGATCATGTGTATGTTAATCAAATTTTGATTACTGTCATCTTAAGTATAATAATTTGTAATATTCTTTTTAAATGCTTTAATTAACAAATCAGAAAAACTAAAATCTTAACTCTTTATAATATTAATTAAACTAATATTAAAATATGTTTAATCGTTAACACAGGATAAAAAAATATTGATAAAGACAGATTTCATTTAAGCAGCTGAGTTTATAAGGTTACTTATAAGATACTGGCTTAACAAGCCCCATATCGGTGTTACTGATATATAAAAATCTTGAATCACATTAATGATTCTTGAAAAAATCTTAAATTACGTTAACAAAGCAGCTGTATATTAGCAAATGTTGCACTATTTGGCAACGTCGCATTTGTATCAAGTTATATTAATGATCATCATTCTTGAAAAAACTTCTTATATATTCCGCTAATAAAGCAGTTGTATATTAACAGATATTGCACTGTTTGATAACGTCGCATCTCAATTATATCAAATTATATATTTTTTATTATTTGGCAACGTTGCATTTGTATCATATTACATTAATCATTGCAAAACATGTCAAATGTCCTTGAAAAAAAATTTCTTATATTACGGGGACAAAGTCATATTGAAATTTGCAAATTCCCAGACGCTGCAATTGTGGTGTCAAATTACATTAATGTCATCACCGGACGTGTCTCAAAATCTGACGCTTGCATTTTTGATGTCATTGACCGGTAGGATAGACCGGGGAGTAAAGGTCCCCGGGGAAGAAGGTCCACCTCTTGTATCTCGGTAATAAGGCATTCACTAGAAAATTTCGCCACACAGTTCGTCAATTAAGAGTAAGAATCTTATGTCACACAGTTCGTTACTGCCTAATAACCGTCAGAAAACTTGCACGGATGTGCCCATGTGTTTGAGAGCCAAAAGTAAGATATTAGCGCCGCAGTTATTTTGGTCTAAAGGGATCATTTTTGCACCTAGATAGATTAAATAAGTGTATTTATTAATCTTATTCTATTGTTTTAACAGTGTGATTATTAGAATTGTTATTTCTATTATAGTTTTTTAATAACAATGCCGCAAAGTTTATATGACTTGTTGGGGTAAAAATTGCCATGGTTGTTGGGATAAAAGTGCCATGGTTACTCTGTATTCATTAATGTTGATTCTATAACAAGTCGATAATCCTAAGTCGATAATCTTATCAGTGAAGTTGACCAATAGCCAACAGTACGAAACGTTACCGATTACTTTCGATTATCGACTCATTGTAGAATTAGCATCAGTGGTGTTCGTTACGCAGAGACAGGTAAATTATTCAGAACACGACTTTCATCTCCGATTTCGATGAAATTAGGCTTATACGCATCTATATTACTGTAATAACGATGACGAATGATTTTATCGCTTAATTATCTTTTTATAACAAATATTTTTTCAAATTCGTTATAATCATCCATTATTGGAAGACTGATTTAATTTTTTATTAAGGTGACAAAATGACTTAAAAAATCAAGTGTAAGAGGAAAGACTATTCTTATTTGTATTCGAGCACGATATAGTGCTAGTTTTGTTTCTTCTTTTCAAAGTTTGTCTTAAGTTAAGAAAACATTAATTATTTAATTTTCTGTTAAAACTGAAATATTTCTATTATAATTTTGTTACAAAAATCCTCTTAATAATAAAAACCCACCTTATAATAAAAAAACTCTCTATTATATACCTATTTTTATCTTTGAAAATAGTTCAAACGTAATATATTAGTATTGGTACTTTTTACCCCATTATGTGGAACTTCTTGCCCCACATATGGGGTAACAAGTGCCGAATGACTTCCTCTGTAAAATTTACGATATCTTTGTAATGAAGGGTATATGTATATGCATACTTTCTTGCATGTATTTTATAGTCAAAGGACTAGTTTCGAAAAATATCAACACAATCTGTGTGAGTTAAATATTCTTTATTTTATAGCAAAAAATGTCAAAAGTGGCCCTTTACTCCCCGGTCTACTCTAATGGTCATACAAATATCCGCGAGGATTTTTGTGGAAAGTCAGTCTGTGTAAAATGGCTAATCGTAATTGTTCATCGCTTCCGCATTTGATTCGCAACTGGGAACTTGGTTTCCGCAATGTGTCAACACGCACTAATACTTGGTTTTTAAAATATCAAATAGAACAGCAGGGTTACGTTTCGGTAAAAACGTTTAGTAAAATGGAAATAAGATCTGAATACGTGTACTCGAGGCACGTGTGTTGTCGTTGATTTTGTACCTTGGCGGAGACGTATGTATATTACCGACCTGCATATCTATTATCCGCCGAATTTTAGATCTGAATCTTCTCCCTGTGATTCCTCTGATAATGATGAATAAAAAGGGGATAGGATTTAAAAGCGGTTCGTGTAATGTTACTGCATCAGGCGCTCGGAAGACATGGATTCATACGTTCAACCGTAAGTATTTTTATATATGGTTTTTAATAATTTTATCTGTAGATCACTTATTCGTTTGTTTTTTTCATTATGGTGTGTCTTCTCATACAATTTTGACAAGACTATTAGCGTTGACAACAGCGTACAAATTTCTGGAGATCGGAATCGATGTGGGACCAATGTCTTACGTAGAAATTGCGATTGGCGATACCCGAGGCAACCGCAACCACCGTTCTGCTTCATACTATGTGGATGGCGTTCATCGAACGGACAGATATCCAGCGATTGGTGCAGTCATCTACGCCATCGAAAGTACTGATACTGAATCTTGTCATTAAATTTGTTGAAATACGTGATGTTAACAATGTGAAATTATCTTTATGTAACAAATGTATGTATATGAATCCGCCGACTATACTTTTTATGCTTGAACTCGACACAATGTGTCGAGCACATATATTTCGATTTGTGCCAATATACAAATAGTATAAGCGATAAATTTAAATATTTTGTTAGTTATTTACATCAATACTGTATTGCAAATTTGAAGTGGTAAACACTTTGCGTAAGATTTATGATAAGAATTCAGTTATTGAATACGAATTAATAACGTACGCTTCAGATAATATTGTATATAATGCATTATCAGGGAATGGAAGTAACTCGTTACTTGTAACGAAGTTACAGACACAAGTTACTTTTTTGGTAACTTTACTAGTAACTGCGTTACTTTTTTTCTTTGGTAACTGTAACGGTAACGAAGTTACATTTTTTTGGTAACGGTAACGAATTTTACAGTTACGTTTATCGTTACTTTGCACATGATTGGACACGATACGACACAAGCCACTTACACTGTAAAAAAATTTCGTAAATTTACACAT
>NW_017300161.1:117797-120162 GCF_001594075.2 Trachymyrmex cornetzi
AAAAAAAAGTAACGGAAAAGTAACGAAAAGTTACTTTCTCAAGTAACAGTAACTGTAACGAGTTACTTTTAAAA
Source organism: Trachymyrmex cornetzi (assembly GCF_001594075.2). NCBI lineage: Eukaryota > Metazoa > Arthropoda > Insecta > Hymenoptera > Formicidae > Trachymyrmex > Trachymyrmex cornetzi. The sequence continues at coordinate 117,872 of NW_017300161.1, forward strand.
ATCGGTAACTAGTAACGGTAACTTGTTACTTTTCCTACTCGGTAACGAGTAACTGTAACTTGTTACTTTTAAAAAGTAACTTTCCATTCCCTGTGCATTATACAAAAAATAAGCGCATATTAAAACAGTATATCTCAGTGTCTGTAATTATTTAAGTTATTATTATTAATATTGTAACGTTCAGTACGCCTATAGCGTAGCGCCCCGTCCGTTTACCAAGCGAGCGCGAGCACGGAATATAGCGAACCAATATAATATGTGCCGACTATAAGCGCGTTCAGCTATAGGCCAAACCACCGAAACCGTCGCGATTGAACGCCGCGCATACTGCGCCTGCGCCAAAGTATAAAATGCTGAAAACGATGCAAGAATGCACTTTTACGAGAAAACACCATTAACACGAAGTAGGGAATAATTAAGGTAACAACCGACCTCGACGCAACTGCAGGGAAAAACCGCAGACCTGCGGAAAAATTATAAAAACGCATAACGCCAACGCAATGCATCGCCGCGCAACCATGAATGCACCCACCGGTCACAAAAGGGCCCTGCATACGAACGAAACCACCGCGAATAAAATTGAAGCGCAAATGACTTGGAGGAAGCCTTAAACAAACACCTAAATTCCACAAGCACAAAGAACGAAAGATCCGGAATAACACAGAAACGTACGATGAAAAAACGCGCAAGGCACAAATGCAAATTCTGTCGCCACGGGCTGCAGCACGCGACGACTAAACATGCCAATACGAATCTCGCAACCCCCGCAGTAAAACAAAGCGCGTAATCTAACCAAAATCCAATTATTATTAACGCAAATCACTAATAACATAATCAGCACGTAATAGAGATTTCGCAATAACACGAGAACGTGAACATCCCCTTACCGCGAGGGGTCACAATGTTAACAGTATATAAACGAGCGCGTTCACAGACTCGGTTCCTATTCTTTTCTATCCACCAAAAGCTAAGGTAGGAATACCGCGCTTACATTGAGCGCAAGCGACTTCCCATGTAACCTCAAAAATCCGGCCTTAACCGTGCGCCTCCCCAGGCGTTAAAGCCATCCTTACCCGTGACTCCAAGCGCAGCTCATGCAGGCGCCCCGATGAGCCACACTTCCACGTGGAGCTCAAACGAGCGCCTTCATCGGCGTCGAGGCCTCCACAACCTTCCCCCCTTTTTCTTGTTTGTCTAATTACGTTTATACCAAATAATAAATTCTCGTAATTATAATATTAAAATAATAGAAACATAAATTCATATCTCTCACTTTTACCCCTTCCAGATCCTTCACAGAAACGGAGAAAGTAGATAGAGCGAGTGTATGATGAACATACATACAGCTGCCCTCTCGAGAGATTATAATCTCCATGTTACAAGTGCTCACAGCACGCATGGGCGCTAATAAAATCTGAAAACTCCTCTAATTTTCCGATTTATTTTCTCTCCGAAGGACCTCGAAGGAAACGACATAAAATAAAAGCCTTCTCAGAATCTCCGATAAAATACGAAGATTTCGTGCCTTTACGAAAGGCACTGGTGACAGCAGCCTACCCCCATTACGAGCAAATAGTTATCGAAACATCACTCTTGTCACGTCCCGCGACAAATACCGTTACAAATTTTTTTTTATTAATACATATAAAATTCACTGTAACACCATAAACACTACACGACCTTTAACCTTTACTTAAATGCGTATCGTGCGTATTTAAAACCATTTTTTTCTTGGCGCGTACTTGAACTCATTAGCATATGCTCACGCATAGCCGCATTTTCAAGCTGCAACCTCATTGGCCATTACGCATACAAACCTGACCAATCTTCGCAACTTTTCTAGACCTAACGGAATGTGAACATTTTCACCAATCACAACTCAGTATTTCTCTTACTGTCGCGACCACCTAAAAGAATATCAACCAATCAAGATCCTAGAAATCAATCCTCCATTTCCTGACCATCTTCTAACTCCCTATTTAACAGACTTTCCTTACGAACAGTTTATAAACCACCTTTTGCATACCTTAAGCCTAACCCACATGTCTTAATACTCGCATCCGAAATCTTTAATCCCCCAACGACCCATGTTGCATCCCCGTAAGATACCATCTTTATGAAACCTTAATCAATCTCTATCAATTAAATTCACAAACAGAATGAAACATTTAAACTTACATTCTTATTCTCATTCTTACTCAACTATAATCCTACCGCTTTCAACCCTGCGACGAATTCAATACGATAATTACACAAATCCCAAGACATATGAAATGTTATAATATTCTTTT
>NW_017300161.1:121365-121767 GCF_001594075.2 Trachymyrmex cornetzi
ATATTTTAACTAGACAAATAATACGTGCGGACAGACGGGCCGAACGAGAATTTCGAGCAGAGTATATGGATATCTGGGATGACGGGGAGTTATTTCTTAATGAATTATTCGGTCTCCGACCGTATGAACCTAATTTTGCAGAGGATGTACGCATGTGGGAATGTAAGTTAAATATTTAATTGGTATAAATATAATTAAAAAAATATGTATATATTTATCATTTTACAGGAAACTGCGGCTTGTTTTGCGAGACGTCACGCTTACACACACACTGTGATGTTATAATGAAAAGTAAAATTTATATTACAATATATAAATATTCTTACCTTCACCTCTCCTTCGTCTCTTTCTCCTTTATCTCTTCCTCCTTCACCCTCGTCCTCTTCCTCCTCTCTATTCGTC
>NW_017300161.1:122116-122571 GCF_001594075.2 Trachymyrmex cornetzi
CGTCGAGGACATCCTCTGTATCAAGCTTTATTCTTTTAGGCGGTGGCTCGTATTGTTTCATTTTCACAAGTTTTTTTTCACAGGATTTTTCACAAGTTTTTACAAGTTTTTTCACCACATATACATCTTAATGTGAGCAATATCCTGAGTCATCGGACATATACTCATCATCATCAATATTTCCAATGTTCTCAATGTTTTCGATGTCTTGGAAAAAATCATCGATGATGATAAGTAGATCCTCTTCAGGTATATTGCGCACAATATTTATCACGTTATCCATTACGATTAAAAACGCGTGAACTCTCGTATCTTGGGCTCAGAACCACTTGAGTTGTACAGAAGAACTGCATGTGACAGCGTTTAGTAACAATATATATATTATACGATTAAGCAGTATTTTTTTCATTTTTCCTCTAAAGATTATAAACCATTTCCTTTTCCTTTTCCTTTAA
>NW_017300162.1:0-635 GCF_001594075.2 Trachymyrmex cornetzi
TTATTGGTTCTTTATATATCTAACGTAATACCTTTACATGCAGAATGATTATAGAGAAATCATATTACGTAAAAAATTCTATATTTCCATTTTAAAAAGCGCGGATAAACATTATATCTTTTTCATTGCGTCTTTCATCGTATCTCTATTTAGGAAAGAATAACGTGATCACAATAGGCCTCGCTCGAAGCAGTTGCACTTTTATAGAAAATATTTTTTTGACATTTTTGAAATATGTCAACGTGAAAGTTAGATTGAGACATCCTATATACATCCTATATATATATTCGCGTGAATGTGTGTACACAGTAATTCTATTAACTAATTATTACATTAGAATCCATATATATTGATTGTGATCTTTAGCTTCTGTTATCCGCTGATGCATAAAGATGGATCCATTTTGTCTTCTATAATCTGTACTACATTCGAACAGATCAGAATATAATACACGTAAACGTTCATTGACTCGATGAAATCTGGAGCTTATGCATCTGAATTAAAAAAGACTTACAAGTAACACTACCCAAGTGCCACTCCGGGATTGACTTCTATCTATGCAGATTTTGTAAAGAATCGAAAAATATTTGATACGTATTTTTTTATTTCGGCAGACATGATGTTTTAAGGGCTGA
>NW_017300162.1:762-6369 GCF_001594075.2 Trachymyrmex cornetzi
AACAAAATTGTCGCCAAGGTCATTTTCAAGGTCAAAACTCAAAAAAACCCTAAAAAATCGCCCAAAAATTTGTCATCAAATTTTGATTAAATTTTTACCAGAAGAGCAATTTCAAATATCTTATTCTCAAGTCAGTCACTTGTTTTCAACTCTAATATATTAATTTTAATGTACACGGAGAAAAAAAACAAGTGAAATACAGTAGCAATTCATACACGTGCGGAGACAGTTTTACTGACTTGAGAATAAGATATTAGAAATTTGAGTTTTGACCTTGAAAATGACCTTGGCGACAATTTTTTTTATCATATTCGTAATAAGCACATCAAAATACATAAATATACCAAATTACAGCTAGATCGCATAACAGCATTATTCGGAAATACAGCCGTTTATTAAAAAATTTAATATTTCAACCCCCATTTTCAGCCCTTAAAACATCATGTCTGCCGAAATAAAAAAATATGTATCAATTATTTTTCGATTCTTTACAAAATCTGCATAGGTAGAAGTCAATCCCGGAGTGGCACTTGGGTAGTGTTACTTGTTAGATATATTTTTTATTAACATTATAACATATGCATTATATATAAACATATTAACCCTCTAATTGCGTTAATAAAATAATCAGGAGTCGGACTAAATACGAATTTAATTATTTGCTTTTTATGTTTCGATATAACATTTTATACGTATAGGAAGAGCAGAATTTTTAAATGTATTTTATTCAAAATTTATAAGTTTCGATAACGAAAAAGAAAGCCATCTGAACACTACGCGCCTTACAGAAAATAAAAATTTGTCAATCAGTAAGCTGAGAAATGTTAAACAAAATTGCTAAACAATTGTTAAAACCATTAAACAAATGCATTTTAAGGAGGTTTTTTACGTTTTACGGGTAAAAAAATCGATTTTTTAAAATATTTTTTGAAAGTTTAGTCTTAAGAATATTCCACAAAAACGTTTTTTGGGAGAAACGAAAATAGTTCAAAATATACGAGATAAAATGACGTGGTGTTTGGGGCCGCTCGATCGATTCAAATAGCGCGCACCAATCAATTGCTATAACCGGCGCTCGCCATTATTTATATTCAACCTTTCGAAACCATTCCAGAACGTTTCTATCCAATAGAGCAGAGTTTCGTTCTCTTCTGAGTGTCACTTTCGCTCGTAACGGAAAACGAAGCGGTACTGTACTAAAATGTTTTAGAACTTTATTCGCGTTTTTCCTGAAACCGTATTTTAAATATGGTGATCACGATTCCAAAAAGACTATTAGTGCGACTGACTTCTACTTTTAAGGTTATACTTAGAGGACATGTCATTATTGCCCAAACTAGAATTAATAGTCTACTTCAATTTTTTCTATTTTTTTTTGAATGTCAAATAAAAAGGAAAAAAATGAAAAAAATTCGAATTTTTTTTTCAAACTGCGTAGCGTCAATTCAATCGTAATATAACTACTTGTCGATATGCGGCGTAGCGCTCCCTTACAGCCAGGGATGGGAGTTACTTTTACTGTTAGTTTTGTAATTACTTTTTTATAATGATTTTACTGTTATTTTTTATGTTACAATTTTATCGTTAGTTTTGCAGTTACTTTTTATGACGACATATGTCAAGGTCAAATTCATTGGAGATGAAAATTCTGACCATACGTTTATTCGATTACTTTACTCAACATTACTTCCTTCACAGCGTTTTTTAAAGATTCTCATCTCTTATAAATATTTAATAATAAAAAGTGATGATTAATTATTTATTTTAAATAACTGTTGTTTATTACATTTTTAATACTCAAAATAAGTATTGTATATACAAGTTTTGTACAGACGACATACATATGTTGTCAAGGCCAGGGTTAATGAGGGAGATGATTCTCTTTTTTTATATGTTACCAGAAGGTCTTTAAGTGTTTCACTGTGTAAACATTTTGATAATGTCAATAAAAATAACTTACATATTAGATGTACACATTTGTATAATACTAACCCAAGGATAGCTGCAGAAATCAGAGCACTTAAGAGACTGATGTATGACGGATAATGCGGCAGAAATATTGTAAACATATGATACCGATATGTACCTTTGATGTGAGTTATATAATAAATATAAGACATAAATGTGAAATGAAACAAAATGTATGCAACCCATCCGATTATTATTCGAATTATCCAATTACGTAGCCTTTGATATTCCTTTGGCGTTCCGAGAGCTTCCAACGTGTGGTCTAGTATAGCAAGTTCACGTAAACACATTTTCAATTCCTTTAAAAAAATCATATTGATCGATTTTGCGACACAAACAAAATTATTGTAATCTTATATTTGAATAAATATTGTTATTGCAATGTTTACACGGAATGTGACTGATAAAGTGTTGTTATACATTGTAATAATGTAAGCATTAAAATTGATCTGTTAAAAGAAACTTTTTTTTAAATTTAATTTAGTTGATTGCAAAGCGCTGTGGAAAAGATTACATTAGTAAGTATGAGTTAAAAGAGTAATAAACATAAATAAGAAATATGATATAATAGACTATGGTAGCTTGCAAATGGTTAGACGTCAGCAAAACTGCTGTTACAAAACCTACAAGGAACAAAAAACCGCGACTAAGGCAACGATGCACTGTGAAACAATAGTTAAAATCCTATATATATACACTGAGAAAAAAAGTTACTGTTTCAAAAAAATATTAGTTGATTCAACTAAATGTAGCGGTCACGGACTGTCGAGCAAATATTTGTTAACTAAACTAAATATTTGTTAATTCAAACAAATAACATATTTTAAATTACAAGATTTTGTTAATCTAAATATATAAATATTCGAACTAAATAATCATTACGAACTAAACGCATTTAGTCAAGTTAACAACTTTTTTTTCTCAGTGTACGCACGCACACACATGCAAGTACCTACATATACCAGTTACATTAGTCTCGCTTAAATAATGTGAGTGACGCAATGAAAACGTGAGGCAGCAGAACGAAAACAGGACAAAGAGGGAATGGTTTTTATTGATACAGTAACAGAATTACAATATTTGACTGAGGTGTAGGAGAAAGCAGCACGGAACTTAGTGGAACGATGAATGGGAAACATAAGTAATATTGGTACCTGGTGACAAGAGAGTTAAAAGTAAAATAAAGCTCAGAGTTCAATTGAAAAAGGCGTCGCAGATATAAGGGAGTATTGGAGCAAAGGAGAGAAAAAACGAGACAGCATAGGTGAACAAAAAAATTTTCTAAGCCAGCCAGATCTTTGATAATACGGAGATATGGTCGTATTTACTGACACAATAAGAGAACCTGAGGCAAGAATTTTGGATACGCTGTACACGATTTAGGAGTTGTTGATTAAGAGCCGAAACGTAGACGACATCGGCGTAATCAAATAACGCATAATTGAGAAGTGAGGAGTTTTTCAGAGCAGGAAAGGATGTGGTGAAGGGAAGGGAATAAAGAAGATGTAGACGGGTGTATGCACTCTGACACTTGACGGCCACGTGTGACTCGAATATGAAGATTCAACATGGAGATTAAGAATTTCAATAGAAGAGGAGCGAGGAATTGGAACGGATTTAAGAGAAATATGGAAGGATTGAATACGAGATAATAATGTTGAGGAACCGATAATAAGCAAGGATAATTTATAGGGATTTAGATGTAGCGAATTATTAGTAGAGACCATTCGGCAATAGATTATAACAGCGAAATACAATTGGGCGTTAGAAGTCTGCCGCTGAGTGCTACCTTGCGCAAAAATTAATTGTGAATAACAAATCAGATTTGTACTTTTCTGTTAATGTGCGCTGGATATCCAGCGCACACTAACGCCCAGTTGAATTTCGCTGTTATATTTTATTGTATTAATTAAAGAAGTCTATAATTTTATATATTTCACTACTTGAATTGTTCATTCGGCAATAGATTTTAGATTTTTATTTAAAGCGGAACAGTCTGCTGAAGCACACATCGAATGGATGAATGGATTTGAGAAGAATTACGTCGTCTGCATAAGTGAAGAGATCGTAGGACAGAGAAACATTAGACAAATCGAAGACGAAAATATTAAAAGTAAAAGTCCAAGTATGGAACCCTGGAGTACTCCAGAGAAAATGGCACGAGGAGAGGAAAAAAGAGAAAAAGGATTATATATGAGGACTTGCGATTTGTAAGGAAAGAGCAGATTAGCGAGAGGGCCGAATGGGATAGACTGTATAGCTTGAGTTTGATTAAAAATAGGTCATGGTTAGAGGTATCAAAAAACTTTTCATAAATTTGTATTTGCCTATAATTATGAATTTAAGACTCCTTTAATGCTTTCAATTAATAATACTACTAAACGAAAGACAAGTGATATTTAAAGATCAAGTATTAATATACCTATAGTAGCCGGGAGTACATTTTGAATTTTTACCTTAAAACGACAGATGCTAATGAGAATTGTTATAATGGTGATCATCGAGGTGATATTTGCCAAGTATATTGTTCTAAGTATCAGGAAATTATAGGTGTAAGCTGGATAGAACCAGAAGTATATAAGAATGCTCCATTTGACCAAACCATACAGGCAAGAGATATACGTCCTAGGTTGTCCAGGAGGATATTCGAACATGGTCAAATTGCAGAACGCGCCAATGGTCATTAATGGTGCCAGCGCTCTTTCTAGCGTCATAGTTTCCGAGTCGGCTAGTATTTTAACTAAATTAGTTTTTGCTGCTCGATGCACAAACACGTTTTAATATTTTTTATAAGATTTTCAGAAATAGTTTTCGCAGTTTTTCTAGGAACTTTGTGAGAACTACTCTGTAAAATATATACACTGGGAGATATAACGTATGTAAATGCCAACGAGTATTGAACAACACAATATACATACAGATAATCTAGATTAGATTGCCTTCTTTTCACGGAATTTTTATTTATACGTAGATTAAGCACTAGTTATGGATTATCCTTGAATAAAAAATTCATATTTTTGTCTAAAACGATATCAAACATTTAATGAAATATTTAATACTTTTGATTGATCATCAAGATTATATTATGGATGATTTTATTTCAATTCGGTATCGTTTTATATGTTTTAATTTTAATTAAATGAAGTAATGACAATTTCGTCCACACTTAGACTCCATGTACTAATTGCGGATAAGTTCACTAAATGTTTTATTCTTTTTGGATTTAATTGAGCATGATATTGATTCTTTTTAAAATCTAATGCTATTTACTATCTCCTGTGAAAGCCATAAGGCAATTCTTATGATATTACACTTTGAATTAATTTTTGTAGGTTTATATCCTACTTTATGTCTCCCCTTTTTTTTATTTAACGACTTTAATAAAATACATAAACTAAAAAAAACCGTTACATAAATAATATAATTCAAGTGGTAATATTTTTTGTTAATTTTTTATTATAAATTACCCCTCAGTAGTACGTATGCATGTATTAAAAAAAAAAATGAAATGAAATCTTTAAATTACGCCAATTGCAAAAAGAATTATATAATTTCTTGCAACATATAACATATACTATTGTATTTTGTAAATTGCGAAAAGAACATATATTTTATTGCAACATATAACATTTAATTAAC